>NC_056740.1:315625909-315630909 GCF_019279795.1 Protopterus annectens | reverse complement strand
TCACATTATAATTAATGATTAATTTGATTTTGATGGCTCATCAAACTTAAAAGCACATGCAGGTGGTTTGCAGTATACAGTTATTGGTGCCTAATTAAGAGACTGAGGCAGAAGAATACCATTGATTAAAGGCAGTGCTGTAGGTCGGAAGCCATAATTTGTTCTTTATAAATAAAAAAAAAAAAAAAAAAAAAAAAAAAAACAGATAGATATATTAACTAGTAATCTATTACTATATCCTGACTGTAGGAAACATAGTTGAAAAGACAGTCACACCTGGAAAAAAAATAAAAATAGATACTCTCCTGAACAAAAAAAAAAAATCATAACATAAATCAATACAAGCACAATGAATACATCTCTGAAATATCACAGCATACCATCTATAAATAAAAATAAATTGTAAGTTCCAAAACAAAAGTCCAACATATATTAAAAAAACCTGGCATTTATATCAAACTTTGAAAAGGGACTTTCATATGTAGTCTTCCTGGGTGCATAATATCAAATTTAAAAATCATCCTTTATTCAAGAACATATGAAGCTAGAATCACATCATTCCTTTTGATAAAGAAACAGAGTGCAAATGATAAGTCCAGGTAAAAATCACTTTAGCTAGCAGATCTAGGAGACTCTTTCTGATACCTTCCTTGTGGCAGAAATAAAGATGTATTGTTTATGCTTCAAGTTGTTTATTCAGTTAAGTAAGTAGATGGATGAGTGTTCTTGTTCTAATTCACTACATTCAACAGGTCAGTTATTTAAAATCATTTACAGGCAATGGTGTGAGGGTCCAGTGGAGATGATCGGAGAAAAATCTGGCAGATGGAAAAATAAGGAGCCAATCTCAAGCTTAGAGGTCAGTCCTTTATTTGAATATTCCTGAAAGATTCGTGAGGGATTACCAGCTCAGCAGCCTATGGGAAGTCATTGTTAGGTGAAAGGTTTTTATTTTTATTTGCTTTTTATTAAGAAACAAAACATGACAACACACCATGAACTACCACTACAGAACTACATTTACGAAAACACTTATTCCCGAGCTTCAGCAGGTCCATTTAATAGACGGTTTTACACTTTGATCATTGAAAATGCCTGCTTTCATGAGGCTATCACCAGACTTTATTAGTCTGTTTGGTAACGCATGTAAAATGGGAGGCTATGTCTGCATCAGTGGGGCTTATATTCCTTGGAGCCAATTATGAAAGCTTTATTACAGTTTTTTTTCCACTCTGACTTGTCCTTATCAGTGCTTGTATCACATGTAATATGAGAGGCTGTGCCCAATTTAACAAGACTCATATCTCTTGAAATACTTTAATCTTATGTTGTTTGGCAAAAATAAAAACAAGAGCCCTCATCCATCTTCCTACATAACAGAATAAACTATTTGGAAACTTTAAGAAGGCGTCTTTATTTCTCCCACAGGGAGTCCATCACAGAGAGAGAGAGAGAGAGAGAGAGACAAACAGAGAGAGAGAGAGAGTTTCCTAGATCAGCTAGTTAAAGAGATTTTATACGGACTAATGCTTTGTATTCCATTTTTTGTTAGTCCTGTCACTTTCTGAGTCACCAGTGGGATACTAAACCTGACTCAAGGTTTCTAGATAACTTTTGTGTTTTCCCTTTTGACGAAGATAGAGAGACTAAAATTAGAAATTCATAGTGAGTATGGTTTCTTTCATGAATCTGATAGATACCGACAGCATGGAAAGGACCTCAAAGGATAATAGTTCTGAATATCTCTAAATTGTGCTTACATCTGCATGAACTGATTCTGGATATGTCTTTATTGACTCTTCTATCCGTCCTCTGCACCACTTAGATCTGGAAAAGAAATAGTTTATACTGTATACCAACACATGAAATTTGCAACTTAAACAAAATTATATAAATCTTAGCACCACGTAGTACTTGGCTATATGCATTACAGCCAGTGCACTGCTATATTCTAAGTTTGGTGATTTATTTGACATTATCTTTCCCAAATCAAATATATACATATATATATATATATATATATATATATATATATATATATATATATCTATATCTATCTATCTATCTATATATATATATATATATATATATATATATATATATATATATATATATACATATATACATGCACACACACACACACACATATATATATATATATATATATATATATATATATATATATATATATATATATAAATATATATATATATATATACCTAGAAGTTAAAGGAACCCACAGTCTAGCACCATGTATTAACATTTAACAGTTGGTGTAAATACCACCATGGGTCTCCCTTGAAAGGAGGCCACTAGCCTATTGGGACTAAGCCAGTCAATACAGGATAATGAAATAAAAGCACATCCCAAAGACATGCTGTAGGTGGATTGGACACTCTAAATTGACCCTAGGCATGAGTGTGTGTGTGTGCATGTGCCTTCTGTGGAAGTTTGGGCATCAGGCTGGCAACTCGACACCGTAAAACTCCACTGCCAATCATGAGCGGACAGGTGATCCACTGTGGCGACCCCTAACCGGGGAAAGCCGAAAGAAGAAGAAGAAGAAGATACTGAGTAACTTCTTAAACCTGTTGGAAATTATAGTGAGCATTTGGTCATACAATGGATTTTCTCCCTTTACTTGTAACATATAAAGTATAACTTCCGCGGTGTTGCAGCGGTAGTGTTGTTGCCTCACAGCAAGAGGTTCTCCCGTTCGATTCCCAGCTGGAGTGCGGGGAGTGCCTTCTGTGTGGAGTCTGCATGTCCTCCCCACGGGTGGGCATTTGAAAGACATGCGTAAATGGGCGTGCCCTCGTTGAAGATTGAATGTTGATCTGGCTCTTCGTGAAAATCAACTGCCATTCATTAGCGGACCGGAGTTCCACTGTGGCGACCCCTAACAGGGAAAAGCCAAAAGACAACAACAACAACAACAACTTGTAACATATAAAGTACTTCATGGAACTTTTTTCTGCTTTAATAACTCAGATTTGTAGGTAACTCACTCAATTTGCATGAAGATTTCTGCCATAATCAGAGGTACTGCCTTTGTGGTCTTTGTTCTAACCCTTTGAATGAAATAACTATAAGTGTTTCTTCATTTTTCACAGCTGTTCTCCGAGTGAATGACTAACACATATGAGTTGTGAAATACTACTCCATTATTACTTATAAATAGTTTCCTTTCCACATCTATTAATTTGACTGCTCTTGGCATCTCTCCTATACCAAGCAACTTTTCAGGGAAATGATGCAACATTCCTCACATTATAATTAATGATTAATTTGATTTTGATGGCTCATCAAACTTAAAAGCACATGCAGGTGGCTTGCAGTATACAGTTATTGGTGCCTAATTAAGAGACTGAGGCAGAAGAATAATTTCATTGATTAAAGGCAGTGCTGTAGGTGTGCGGAAGCCATAATTTGTTCTTTGTACAATTTCCTGTCTTGTTAAATTAGAGTGTGCCTTATGTTCTCTTTAAACAGGGGCAGAAGTATTCCTTTTATTAAAGGCAAATATTGCTACTAAAGACAAAACAACTTATTTTGCTAGACAACATGCAATTTCTTAAAGTTAATAAAAGGAGTTTTTTTAAAATATATTTTTGACTTTATGGAGTAGCTGTGAATACCAGCAAATAATAAAATAAGAGCAAATAAAGAGACTGAAGCAATGTTATGCATGTAGCTTGAAAGACTTCATCTTGTCTTTTCTAACAAGTGCCTGGTACTAAGTTTGTGGGTATAAAATCTCAGTGTGCTTTTCTACTGTTAACTTGTAAATGGATGTGACATAAGTTTAAAGTTGATGATTTTTTTTTCTGTCCAGAACCTGAATTTGATGCAAATCCCACTCCGGTTAAACAGAATGTTAGAGTTCAAAATGATCTAAAACTGGTGGATATACAGGACAGCAAGAAAGCATAGGAAACAAACTGTTGCACCAAAAATGCATTACCCATAAGTCTGCAGCCTTTTCAACTGTAATAATTTGCCTCCAATTTCCAAACCTTCATAAGAAAAGGAGGTAATATACATATACATATATTAGTCAATGATGTCATCCTCAGACTAAGTGTCCTACTTCTTTTACATGGGGATGAAGAAACAATATCTTTCTTTGGAGTTTATAAATCTACTGCCACTGATGGTCTGATCCCAGACTCTTGCAAATGTCTTCAAAATATAGTAGTTGGTCTCCTGGTATACTTTTCTAATGGTTGCTTCACAGAGCGCCCTGGTCTCAGCAGTTGTTATCTCCCATAATATCAGTTTTTGAGTCTGAGGATGAGGTGAGTGGCAGCCTATGAGCTAAAAGATGTTTCAGTCCCTGAGTTCGGGATAGTAGTCTTCAAGCACTTGGGACTTTAGCACTTGAAGAACATCCATTACCACATCCTTAGGCAAAACAGCACCAACCTAAGTAGCCACAGAGTATCGGCAGCTGCACTCCTGTGTCTAATGTGTATCTGCAATATAATATGGCATTTGTGGGAGGGGCCAGTACAATTAACCATGTGCTCTCCCCAATGTGTGCAATGTGTATGTACAATATAATATGGCATTTGTAGGAGTGTCCATTGCAAATTAGCCAGGTGCTCTCCTCCAGGGATGTCTGCAGTAAGGCATTTACTGAGCCAAGTAATTCAGAGAATCACTTGACACAATAAGGTACCTGTTAATGAAGACAGCCAAATGCTCATGTTCACCTTATTGTGTTAGAGATAACTATCAGGGGGATTAATGGACAGATAGCATTGTGGGCTATGTGCATGTTTGTGGCTGCATTTGTGAGTGCGTGTGAGTGATGTAAGGTATATGTGTGTGTTTGTGTGTGTGTGTGTGTGTGTGTGTGTGTGTGTGTGTGTGTGTGTGTGTGTGTGTGTGTGTGTGTGTGTGTGTGTGTGTGTGTGTGTGTGTGTGTGTGTGTGTGTGTGTGTGTGTGTGTGTGTTTGTGTGTGTGTGTGTGTGTGTGTGTGTGTGTGTGTGTGTGT
>NC_056740.1:315515909-315620909 GCF_019279795.1 Protopterus annectens | reverse complement strand
AATTGTTTTATCATGGTGTGGATGGAAGGAGAAATGGCGTAGGAGTTATTCTGAAGGAACAGTATGCTAATAGTGTTTTGAAGGTGAAAAGAGTGTCGGATAGAGTAATGTTTATGAAGCTGGAAATTGATGGTGTAATGATTAATGTTGTTAGTGCATATGCTCCACAAGTTGGGTGTGCCATGGATGAGAAAGAAAAATTTTGGAGTGAATTGGATGAAGTGGTGATGACTGTATCCAAGGGTGAGAGAGTGGTGATTGGAGCAGATTTCAATGGGCATGTTGGTGAAGGGAACAGAGGGGATGAGGAAGTGATGGGTAGGTATGGTGTTAAGCAAAGGAATGCAGAAGGTCAGATGTTAGTGGATTTTTCAAAAAGGATGGACTTGGCTGTGGTGAATACGTATTTTAACAAGAGGGAGGAGCATAGGGTGACATACAAGAGTGAAGGAAGATGCACACAGGTGGATTATATCTTATGTAGGAGGGCCAGTTTGAAGGAGATTGGAGAAAGTGTAGTTAGGCAGCATAGGATGGTGGTTTGTAGGGTGATGTTGGTGATTAAGAGGAGAAGGAGGAGTGTGAGGGCAGCACCAAGGATCAAATGGTGGAAATTGAAAAAGCGTAATTGTGTGGTTGAGTTCAGGGATGAGTTAAGACAGGCACTGGGTGGCAGTGAAGAGTTACCAAATAGCTGGGTAACTACAGCAGAGCTAGTAAGGGAGATGGCTTGAAAGGTGCTTGGTATCACATCTGGTCAGAGGAAGGACGACAAGGAGACATGATGGTGGAATGAGGAAGTACAGGAGAATATACAGAGAAAGAGGTTGGCAAAGAAGAAGTGGGATTATCAGAGAGATGAAGAAAGTAGGCAGGAGTATAAGGAGATGAGGTGCATGGCAAAGAGAAAGGTGGTGAAGGCTAAGGATAAGGCATATGAAGAGTTGTATGAAAGGTTGGACACTAAGAGGGAGAAAAGGACCTGTAATGATTGGCAGCTGACAGAAGGGACCAAGGAGGGATAGATGTGCAGCAGGTAAAGGTGATAAGATATAATGAAACAAACATACTCACAGGAGAGGAGAGTGTGTTGGTGAAAAGTACTTTGAGGGTTGATGAATAAAAATGAAATGAGAGAAGAAGGTTGGATGATGTAGGGATGGTGAATCATAGGTGAATCATCATGAAGTACAGGAGATTAGCAAGGGAGGGAAGAGAATAGAAATAAGAAAAGAAAATGGCCCAAATGACATACCTGTGGGAAACATGGAGGTGTTTAGGTGAAATGGCAGTGTTTAGTTGATAGTTTAATTGTTGTGAAATCTTGGGAAGGATTAAGGAAGAGGAAGGAAAAAAGATGTGGAGAGAAAAAGTGTTTTGTTACCAATTTGGGTGTAAGGTGGTGGTGTGTAGCTGTAGTGTATATTTAGAATTGATCAGTTGACATCATAGCAGTGGGGAGCTAATAGAAGAAGCTAGGTTAGAAGGGGGTTGATGATTAGTGATGTGATAGTGAGTAGCCATGCCGAAAAGGCTTTTTAGATGAGATGTTTGCTCTGAGAGTGTTGATGGAAAAGTACAGAGAAGAGAAGAAGGAGTTTTGAGTTGTTTTGTAGACTGCTTTGTACCATGAAGGTGTAGAGAGAGTTTGGGACATTGTAAGGTGAGAGGGTCCTGTGAAGACGTAGAGTGGTACAGGAGTGTCGGTAGTGTGACAGTGGTGAGGTCTGCAGTGGGAGTGACGGATGCATTTAAGGTGGAGGTGGGGTTACATCAAGGATCAGCTCTGAGCCCTTTTTTTTTTTTGCAATGGTGATGGACAGGTTGACAGATGAGATCAGACAGGAGTCCCTGTGGACTATGATGTTTGCAGATGACATTGTGATCTGTAGTGAGAGTAGGGAACAGGTGGAGGAGACCCTGGAGAGATGGAGATATGCTCTAGAGAGAAGAGGAATGAAGGTCAGCAGGAATAAGACAGAATATACATGTGTGAATGAGAGGGAGGATAGAGGAATGGTGAGGATGCAAGGAGTAGAGGTGGTGAAGGTGGATGAGTTTAAATACTTGGGGTCAATAGTTCAGAGTAACGGGGAGTGTAGAAGAAAGGTGAAGAAGAGAGTACAGGCAGGATGGAGTGGGTGGAGAAGAGTGTCAGTTGTGATTTGTGACAGACGAGTACCTGTAAGAGTGAAAGGAAAGGTCTACAAGAGGTTAGTGAGACCAGCTATGTTATATGGGTTGGAGACAGTGGCATTGACAAAAAGGCAGGAGTTTGAGCTTGATGTGGCAGAATTAAAGATGTTAAGATTTGCACTGGGTGTGACAAGGGTGGACAAGATTAGGAATAAGTATATTAGAGGATCAGCCCAGGTTGTAAGGTTTGGAGACAAAGCCAGAGAGGCACGATTACGTTTGTTTGGACATGTGCTGAGGAGGGATGCTGACTATATTGGGAAAAAGATGCTAAGGATGAAGCTACCAGGTAACAGGAAAAGAGGAAGGCCTAAGATAAGGTTTATGGATGTGGTGAGAGAGGACCTGCAGGTGGTTGGTGTGACAGAGCAAGATGCAGAGGATAGGACGAAATGGAAACAGGTGATCTGCTGTGGCTACCCCTAACGGGAACAGCCGAAAGAAGATGATGATGAATGCAGGAATATATGCATCTCCAGAAGGCCTGTATGTTGTAGTTTCAGTAAACTAGAGCCAAATTATACTGACTATTATTAATTATAAAATGTTTTTAATAAAACAAATATCATACACATATAATTTTCCATAACTATAAACACCACTTTGTAAATTTAACTTTAAACAGGAGGTTTCTATATCAATTTATTTAGACATTTCATAAAGAATTAAGATAAATCATGTTCGGAGTCCTAAAGCCATGCCACTTTAAAAACACAGCATCTGTTAGACCTCGCTACTGGTAAATGCATGACATGGGGAAAATAATAAAAAGCAAATACAAGTCTTAATATTAGTTTAATTTGCCTTTTCTACCAAAAGATATCTTTTTCAGAAAAATTGCTTTTTTAATTGCTATAACTTGATCTCTTTTTAGTTATGTCTAGGTTTTTTATGGTTTGATCACTTGACATAAAGTCATTATAACGTATTTGTTGCTATTCATCTTTTGTTTGGCCACAACTAGTGTTAATTTCATTATACTATCTATTATTCAAATTTTACTGCATGTCAAGGTGAAATATATTTTATTTGTGCACATGACATGTTTTCCTCAGTTCAAAGGTGTGTACTAGGCTAATGGCCTGTGGCCTTTACAAGCCTAGCCCATAGGATTACCCTGGCATCGTGCCACCCAACCTTAGTTCCCAGTACCACTGTTTAGTAGAGCCACTGGAGTTATCCCGGGGTGAATTTTCTATTTCCCATCCACTCATGAAGATTTCTCTTGAAGAGGGCCAGTGAAGTGCTCTGCTTGACATGTATGGGAAGTCTATTCCATAGCATGGGCAGTCTCTGGATTATGAACCTGTCCCTCCAGCATGTTCTGTTGATTGTGGTAATGAGGTTGAGGTCTCTGGAGCACGTGGTGTAGAGGGACTGGGATTTCTTTAGATGTAGCATTTCTAACAGAGTTGGGACAGACATGGCTTTGTAAGTCAAGCAGACATAGTCTCTAAGTAGGCAATTTGAGACAGAGAATAGTTGGAGTTTTTTTTAGTCTGTGTATATAAGACAAGTGTTTAAGGCCTAGGATCCTCTTTGTGAGGTACTTTTGTGGCCTCTCCAGTTGTTGCAGGTGTTTAGTGAGGTACATGCCAAATGGGGCATTGTACTCAATGATTGGCCTAATGAGGGAAGAGAAGAGGGAGACAATGACCTTTTTCTTCCTGGATGCAAAACCCTTAGTAATGAGATGTGCCACATAGAAGGACTTTCTGATCACAGTGGCAATGTGGTGGTCAAAAGAGAGGTTGCTGTCAATCTGTGTTCCCAGATCTCTTATAATGTCTTCTGTGTTCCCTGAGTGGGGAATTAAAGGCCTTGGCCAGATCAAGTTAGGCTGTATGAACCACCTTGCCTTCATTCACAGCTCTGGTGACTGACTCAAAGAAGTTGACCAAGTTGAGTTGGGATGATCTACCCTTCACAAAACCAAACTGTGTGGGATCCAGAGTTTGTAGATTCGCTATATCCTTGTTTATTAGGTCCACGATGATGCGTTCCATAGCTTTGCATATCAGACTCATCAGGCTAATGGGGCAAAGGTTCCCAGGGTCTGTAGTCACTCCTCCTTTGTGAAGAGGGATGACTGTAGCAGTGCTCCATTCGGTAGGGACAAAGCATGAGATGAGGCTGTGAGTGAACAGGGCACATAGATAAGGTGCCAGTTCACTCTTTAATTCATGTAGAACACAGCCAGGGATATTGTCAGGTCCCATAAAAGTTGTACTCTTGGCCTTGGACAATGCTGTTTTATCCTGTGCAGCAGTAATACTGGGTGCCTGGCAATCAACTAGTATTGTGACTGGCCCCTTGCGGGGGGTGAGGTAAAGTTGACACTGAATCTGTCAGCCAGTACACTGGCAATATCTGTTGGCTCGGTAACATTGTACAGTAGCATCTGAGTATTGTCGTGGAGATTCTTTACATAACTATAGAAGGCCTTGTGGTTGTCTTTACTATCTACTGCAATTCTGTTTTCATAGCTAGCTTTAGAGGATTTAATGAGGGATCTCAACTTTTTGTTAAGGCTGATAAGGGAGTTTTTCCAGTCTTGGGACTTCACATTATTCTGCATGTATATATATATATATATATATATATATATATATATATATATATATATATATATATATACATACATATATATCTTTCTCAAACTGCATAACTGTGCATCACTTGTAGCACAATACAGGGGAGACAGCATTAAGCAAATTATATGATATTAAAGAAGTTTGGATTCAATGTAGCAGAATAAAATATGAGAATGCATTTTGAATCAGTTATCTTTCAAACACTGTATTCTTTTCAGCCTTATGATAACCATTTTTTTTCTTTTGTTATCCTTCTAAGATCACTAGACAAACATCACTTTTCAGCAATGGCCCACGAATACTTTCTGGTTAAGGGACTTAATAATCAAATAGAGGCTGGAGGAGTCAAACCATGGACAGCAGCATGAAGCTCATAGCTTTAATCATCTGCTCTAGCTAGCAGATACTTACCAGGCACTTTTACTTCCAATATAGCTACAGCTACATTAATACTTTTGAGTTGAGGTGTTCTTTCCTTTCACCCTCTACTTGCCATTCTGCCTTAAGAGTGAGAGACTTTTTTATATGCTGGAGCACATATTAAAACGAGTAAAGAAGGAAACATTTTGGTATGTTACTGCAACAGCAATATTTTCCATAATCAGTAAAGATGTGATTAATTAATACTATGAAAAGAAATATACTTCAGGCTACTATGTTTTTCTCTGAGAATGACTTAGACTAAGGTTTCATTATGTAAACTCAAAATGTGTGCAAATGAAACTCAGTGTGGTCTTCATTTGTGGCAACCTCCTCATAATCCATAGCCATGCACTTTGTACAAGGCTGAGTGAGATCCTTTTCCACCAATGGGACTAAATAAGTGATTTGTCACCCCTCTTTTATTTTTCTTGTAGATTTAAAGTCTGATGTTGTAATCTGAAAGCTTTTACTTAGAGAGTGTAAGTCCTGGAGTACAGCTCTGTTGCTTTGTATGTCTGGTCTTTAGTATGTATTGTTGTATAAATCTGGTACTTTGTAAGTTTGGTCGTGCAAGTCTGGTACCTTGTAAGTTTGGTGGTACAAATCTGGTACTTTGCCTGTCTGATGCTTAGCAAATATGGTGGCACCAGGCTGGTGGCTTGTATGTTCAGTGCTTAGTAAGTTTGGTGGTACAAGCCTGGTGGCTTGTATGTTTGGTGCTTAGTAAGTTTGGTGGTACAAGCCTTGTGGCTTGTATGTTCGGTGCTTAGTAAGTTTGGTGGTACAAGTCTGGTGGCTTGTATGTCCGGTGCTTAGTAAGTTTGGTGATACAAGCCTAGTGGATTGTATGTTTGGTGCTTAGTAAGTTTGGTGGTACAAGTGTCATGGCTTGTATGTCCGGTGAAAAGTAAGTTTGGTGGTACAAGTCCAGTGGCCTGTATTTTTGGTGCTTAGTAAGTTTGGTGGTACAGGTCTATTGCTTGCATATCATGTGCTTAGCAGGTCTGTTAGTACAACTCTGGTGCTTTGCATGTGCGGTGTTTAGCCAGTATGCTAGTACAACTGTGGTGCCTAGAAAGTCTGGTGATACAATTCTGTTGCTTTGTATATATGGTTGCTAGTGAGGCTGGTACTTGCTAAGTCTGACACCACATATGTCTGGTAATGTGTAAGTCTAGTACTTGGTGCAAGAACAGTTTCAATAATGGAATAATTATATATACTATGTACTCAGACACAGGATTCTTAGACAATAGATTGTACTCCATATTGCAAACCAGCTGTACTACAGAGCACGTGCCAGTTAGAGTAGTAACAGATGCCAGGTACGGAATCTCCTATCTGTCACTATGCAGAGTGCCACAGTGTGACTTGAATGCCTTTGTCTGGTGTTCATTTCAGTGACACAGTCCTACGTGCAGGCAAAGAAACTGCTCTTAAGAGTACGCCAGCAGGAAGCATGCCCAGGAAAGTGACACTGCACACACTAAGTGGTATGATCTGCTGCCAGAGAAGATTACATTGCCTAGAAGCAGAGTATCTCAGGCTGTGTGCTCACATGAAACATAGTGCAGGAGATATTCAAGTGGATGGACTCTTCTCTTATTGATAGGGCACCTAACACCACAGACAGTGTTTATTTGTGCTAGCACAGGAGGTGCACATGAAGAGAAACCCTGTATGCTGTCAGTACACAGCAGGACAACACTTTTTACACTGCTGTAGGAGTAACACAGATGGCTTCCCTAGATGCATACACAGGGTGCTGAACACAGCAGCACTGTGTAATTTATATTATGTAATGTTACCTGAGGACAGAATACAGAGGGTATTTAACACAGAGAACGTCTGTTTACAGTGCACCATGCTACTTAGAAAGTTAATGAACTGTACTCAGCTTGTTACTCATTTCTGCATATTGCTGCTCATGTGTATATCATATCGCTTTCATAATCTGACCCTTGTCCCAAAAATCCACAGGAATCTCTAATGGTGTAAACTACCGAACATTGTTATTCTGTATTACATACAGTCTGTGCAGTCCACTTTGCATATATGTTCAAGAGTTTCTCTCAGTTACTGAGTATTCACACCTAGTGCTTCAATGCACCTCATCATCTAGACCTGCCCTATGGGTTGATTACTAATGTAGAAAGTTCTGGTCTAGGTATCCTCTTCTCAAACTTTTGAGAGTGATTAGAGGACTTCTTCATGCATGCTGCAATCTTGTTTTCAGCCCCACATGGATTATTTTTGATTACATGTCCTAAGCCCTGTTATTTATAAGACTGGCATGCATTCTCTACACTATGGGACATTTTAAATAAATTGAATGAATTAATAAATCAATAAAGTGCATACATAATACCCTTGTGCATAGAATGTGTTTTTAATTACAATTTTTTTTTTAATTTTTCATTGTTTTGAGGATTGACCTTTTCAGGTTGATCTTTTGTGTGTCATTGTTTACAGACTTCAGCATTATGAATGAAACCCAAATTGTCATACACGTGCTAATGATACCTGTTCCGTGCCTGTCATCTGACCCTTCTTATTGATCCATTAATTATTAATTAGAAGCAAGACTACCTGAAACACTGAAATGTATTGCTGAAAACTGGTTATGTTTAAATCCATCTAAGGTTGAGGTTTTATCTGTTCCTCCTCACATCACACTTCATCAACTCCATGCCTTATGCCTACAATCCCTCTTGGAAGTTGTGTTTTGTCCTGATGAAAAAGGTACCTGATGGGGGGTAAAATTTGATAATGAACTCTCTCTTCAAGGCCAGTTGTCAGGTGTACTTATCTTTGTTTTTCACTTAAGAAACATCTCTACCACTAAGCACCTACTTCATGAAAAAAGACCTTAGTACCAGCGTCTCCCTGCTGGTGGACTCTGATGGCACATTATTAAGTAAAACTCCATGCTTGTCTCATATGTCATTTTTCCTTCAGTCCCTGCATTGGCTGTCCTTAGATTTCATAGTATTGTCAAGATTTTGTTGCTACCTGGTCCTGCTCATCTTTGTTCTTGGGTTGTTTGATGCTCTTGTTTTTTTTTTTTTTTTTTCAGAGGCAGCCACTAAATTTTGGAGTACCCTGTCCAAATGATAAGAAGCTGGTCAGCTAAACTGGACTTTTGCTCACTTGAGAATATAACTGTTTTAGCAACCTAAGGGACGCCTATGATGTTATGTTTTAAATGCTCTTTAATATTGTCCTGAATATTTATCTAATTTTAGTTTTTATGAGTATTTATGTCAGAACTATTTCATGTCTTGCTTACTATTATGTGCATTGAAAAGAAGGTAGATTAATAATAAATGCTTATCAGCTGGTTGACTGATTGACACCTTCCCACCAGCACATACTTCATATCTCAGACTTCTTAAAAAATATTTTGTACCTTTTCACCTGCCATGCATTGACTTGCATTGTGTTCTCCCAGAGATGGCAAATGTTTATGCACAGCTACATGTGGAAAGTACAGTAAAGGGGTGGGGGTATAAAGGTATCATATTTATGTCTAAATAACACCAGAATCAATATGGCTACCATCTACTTCATCCACCAAGTCCCCAGGGAACCTTCATGGAGCTCAGGACTGAATACCTATCTCTTCCCATGTGCTTCAGTCAAATGTAGGGCATGAAGTGGATGTATTTGGCTTCATCATCACACTTCCTGCTGTTCTCCCTGAAACAATGCAAATTAAAACAAAGATGGATTGAAAAACCAACCATAAACCAAAAGAATCCAAGCTCCACCAAGCCAGGCTGCCACCACCACTAAGGGAATATTTTCTCCAAGCTGAAAGTAGTTACTGAAAGGCACAGAATTTTATTTAAAATTTAAGCTGTTAAAATAGATAAATAACTTTTCATCCTTCTCCAAAACTTCAGAACATCAGAATACAATTATGAATAAAACCCAGTTTCCTTTATAGGGATATGCAGCCTCCTTCCCAAGAACTAATTAAGTAAAGGTTTGGATTACATAGCACTCTGTTTTATGCATCCTGCTTTTTATGTAGGAAAGACAGCGTGCCAATTAAAAAAAACATTTTTGCAAACATTACTATGAGATTTCCAAGTTCAATATGAACAATGTTGTACAGACATTCCGTCAAATACCACAGATTTAAAAGCTTTGATTTTGTCATTCTTGAGAGAATTCCTATTAATCCCAGGGGTGGTGTTTGGAAAAAAAATTGAGCTGAGAGAGTTGATGTTGCAACTAAAACTTGATTAATTAATTCATTAAATCAAAAATCACAAAAGTTATAAAGTTTATTCACATATTCTGCATATTATTTGATGGATTTTTATCAGTATAAGGAAAGATTGTCATGATTTTAAGAAATAGTTTAAGATGAATTTAAAAGGTGTGCGTATCTTTGAATCTTTAAATGTTTTAGAGTGGAATGGACTGATATTTTTTAACATTAATTAATTAGTTTTTGGGAAGGAGGCTGGATGTCCCTATAAAAGGAAGTGAGTTTTATTAATGATTGTATTCTGATGAAGTCCTGAAATTTTGGAGAAGGACAAAAAGCTATTTATCTATTTTAGTAGTTTAAATTTTGAATAAAATTGTATGCTTTTCATTAACTGCTTTTAGTGTACAGAAAATATTTTCTTATTCGTGGTGGAATCCTGGTTCAGTGGAGTTCAGATTCTTCTGGTTTATAGTTTGTTCTCCCTGAAACGTTAATCTCTTCTTCTTTCTCCAGGGTCCAATCCAATCACAGTTGTGCCTCACTTGATATATCAGCCACTCTTTCTTATTCACTAAATATGTCTGACTCCTCCTATTGACATTTAATCTTTTCTCCAGTCACTATACAGACTAGTTGCATCTTCATTGCCTGTTTCATCTGCACATTCATACTGATTCCAGACACATTTGATCTATCACCATGTACCTGCTTGTTTTTATTTTGGATACGATCATCCTGTTGAGCTATTCAATCAGTTTGTGATGGCCATACCTCCCATTCCCATCTTGGAATCTAGAGATATGGGTGGACATGTCATCATTTAAACCTCTCTCCTTCACTGTTCCAGAACCTCTACTGGCTACTTGGGCTGTCTCAGCAAAGGACCCTACATATTTTTCACCCTGTAAGATAAACTGCATTCTTAGTCAAAGTGAAATACAGCCTATAAATCTTGGAACTCTACTGCTACACAGAAGCAAATGTGATTTTGTAGGTAACTAAGGATTGGACCTTCTTCATCTTGAGTCTATCACTTACTGATGTACAAAGGTGCAGACTTCTGATGTCATCTTATAGCATCATAATAATGGAGATCTGCTGTTTTATGCCTTTTATTTTTAACACTGTTAAAAGCCCAAGTCCTTGCCTTGTAAGATATTAAAATAAGACAGCACCTGTCTGGATCTTGTTGTATACCATATGATGTGTCTCCCCATATGATGGACCTGTTGCAAAGTGCCACCTTCATGTTACAGGAGTTGCAGCATTCCAATTATATTCATTTAACAAGTTCTTTGAATCAGTTCTGGAATTACAACAAGACACCGACTGAAGCAGTTAATTTTATTCTTGTGGTTATCTATATACTTCTTTAATATCTCAAATTTATTTATTTTAAGTTAGTCGATTAGTTAGTTAGTCATTTAGTTAGTACATTTCCTATATAGGAATGTCAAGTTAGTAAGTCTCATTTTCAGTCGAATCCCAGTAAAATCACTCCAAATAATCTTTTAGTCACAAAAATAAGGTAGTAAAAGCCACCCAGGGGGTATGGCCCAGGAAATTTGGGTTCAATTAGCCACTCAGGCAACTGGCCCAGCAGCAGGGAAGGATAAGAATGCTATGACTAAAAAGGTGGGAGTCTGTTGATGACACTTCCTAAGGGAAGCCATGGTTCAAAGAGGGGAATTACCCTCTGACATGTGGGGAGGCAGGGAAAGAGGGTAGGTCATATATAACCCCTCTGGCTAGAAGATGGACAGCAGCCCCCCATGATGACCTTAGGTACCTTGCTGACTCCAGTGAAAATTTGAACACTGAATCAGGGGTGAATTGGAGTGCCAGTAAACCCAGCTTAAGATGTGGGGCACTGGGTCAGAATGAGAGTTAAGGAGTGACAAAAGAAGGCAAGAAAACCAAATTATGCAAAACATAGTACAGGATTCTGAGTGGGTACAATGGGAGAATTTATAATTATATACTCAAACCGATCAGTGTTATAATCAATTTTACTTACATTGAAACATTAACAGAAAATATATACTATAAAATATTTATATGTACAAAGTTATCTATAGAGATAATACATCACTCTTTACTGCTCCATCACTAATCATTTCAAGGTATATCTTTTGCTGAATAATGTGCTGGATATTTTAACCTGCTTGTGTTCTAAACCAGGTTGAAATACTTAAGTGTCTCCTATAGCTTTTTCGACTATAGATATATATTATATTATATATAATATATAATATATATATTTAGTCCATTTTCATCTCAACACTAGAGTTCTCCATGTTAGAACAACTGCAAATCAGTTTCTCCATTCCATTTCCATGAGCTTTTTCATTAAGATGAAGTTGAATTTTTTAATCTGGATCGGCTAAAAGCATTTACAGTGTGCTGCCATTTCAGGTTGAACTGAGTCATACCGAACATTTTCTATTGCAATTCTGAATGCATTCTTGAATTATTTCACTCCTTTGGGAAGATTGCTCATATTCTAACATTTCCCTTCAGCTGTTCACCTTCAATCCTAAATCCTCCTCCTATCGTTTTCAGAGATCTCTATTTTAGAAAGTGTGTATTCATCTGGGCTTTGTGGTTTTCCTTGAAGAACTTAATTATTTTTATCATACCCTCACAATATCAATTTAGTTTTAAGACTGCCATTATGTTTATTTAGGTCAGATGGGTATAGGACCTACAATACATCTGTATCTTAGGGAATATAATTCAGAGGATTAGGCAGCATCACCAGTTTTTGGATTTGCCGGGAGCTAAGGCACTTCTGATTATTAAAAAAAGAGTGAGCAATCAATAAAAGTAGAGGGGTTATTAGTAGTTTAAAATAAGGTTTTAAGAAAAAAGACCACAATGGAATGGTTAGGTGTGACCACAGAATGGATATATAGTGGTACAAAAAAAGGAAATCGTTGTGAGGGTAAGATCTAGAAAACTGATTAACCTCTGGTGGGCATGGGGACAATTTAATGAAGTGCACTAGAATTTGTAAAGTCCAGAAATCTCTAATCATATTTGTTCTTGGCAGTATACATTTGGTATTTTATGTGTGGAAAGCTGAAGTCAATCACAAGAAAAGTAATTGGTTCAATGCTTAACTTTACTAATTGGTTAAGGTATTCTACATGCTCTGAAAGTGTCATAGACAGGATCACAATGGGGCCATAGATGGTGTTCTGTAATTAGCTATAATGTGATAATTAATTGTATTGAGTGTAGCCAGCATTTCATATCATGTGAAATCTGCTGATGAGGTTTTAATAAATGCAGATACTTTCCTGAAATGGCTAGAGGATTTAAATCCACAACAGGCATCGTACGGTAGATACTGAGAATGCTATCACTAAAGTCGGGCCATTTTTTTTTAGTGACACAAATTGTAATGTCTTTAAGAGTAAATAAAGAAATTAATACCAAAACCTGCTCCAGGGGAAAAAAAGCCAATGAATATCCAGTAGTAACCAGGTCAATCCCAAGTCAGAAACACTCGTAGATGTAAAAACCACTCCTTTATTAACGCAGACAATTCTCCCAGTTCAACACGTTTTCGTTGCTGAATGCAACTTCTTCAGATATCATACAGAAAGTTTTCACATTGCTTAAATACATTGAGTAACCAGCCCTCTAAATAAAACAATTAACTAATTAAAGTAACAAACCCTGAAAATTCTATACTATAGTGCTGTATATAGATCAACTAAGCACTAAAATGGCATATATTGACACTACGCTGATATATTGATAAAATACGAAATAAATATACAAAATTTTATATACAAAAGTTTATACTCATGTTAAAAAATATATACAAAAAATATAAATGTATGTATGTAAAATATATGAAAAATATATAAAATATACATTTATGTATTAAGCTGAAATTGCCTTTAATTTTAAAATAGGCTTGATAGAAATATAATCATTCAAGCCTGGTTTTTTATTGGATTCCAGGGAGATTTGCCAAAAAGTTTCCCTTTGTTCCAACTTGGCCTGCCATGGTCCTCCCCTAGGATCCCTATATATACTTTCCAGAACAAAAAATTTGTATCTAGCTGTAGGGCATGTGGATATATGTTTGTACAGGGCATTGTTGTTATTTTCTTTTTGTACATCATACATGTGTTCATATATCCTACGTTTGAGACTTCGCTCAGTTTTGCCCACGTAGTATGCTGGACATTGAGTGCATGTAGCCAGATATATAACCCGTTGGCTATTACAATTATAATATGCCCTAGCTTTAATCACTCTATTCAGGGCTGAAAGGGTTACTTGTTCGTCATGTAAGATGTGGGAACATTGAACACAAGTCCCACATCTATAAGTACCCTTACGTGTACGTGCAGATTTGTTCTGAGTAGGACCATGTTCCAAAATACTCTTTATGTTTTTCCCTTTACTGTAAACTGTTCTCATACTTTTACCATGTAAATTGGGCAAGTCAGTAATTTCCAAAAATGTATTCCACTCCTGGGAAATAATATCCCTGATGTAACTAGAATTGGTACTGTATTGTGTAATGAAGGCTTGCTGAAATTCTAAGTTATTATCATTGGTGTCCTGGCCACGAGAAATAATCCCTGAGCCTAGCACCGGGGTAAATCTATCCCTTCTACCAGCCATCACTTGATCCCTGATGTTGTTGATAAAATCCTCCGGATAGCCCCTGTCCCGAAACATAATGCTCAATTTTTGACATTCTAATAGAAATTGTTCATCGTCAGAGGTCATCCTTGATATTCTGACGAATTGCCCCTTGACGATGCCCCTTTTTTGGTACATAGGGTGTAGACTTTTGAAATGGATATAACTGTTAGAGAAAGTAGGCTTTCTATAAACAGTAGATTGGAATCCTCCTTCCCTGTCTACACTAAGCAGGACATCCAAGTATTCTACCCTGTTCTCATGGACTTGATGTGTAAATGTAAGAAAGTCTGTGGTGGAGGCCAAGTACTCCATAAATTCCTGAATAAGATTGTCTGGTCCTGTCCAAAAAATACAGATGACGTCGAGAAACCTGTAATAGGCAACCCAATATTGTTTGTAAGGACTATTCAGTACATATTTGCTCTCCCAAATGGAGAGAATAATGTCAGCATATGTGGGGGCACAATTGGCCCCCATAGCAACCCCAGAAGTTTGCTTATAATATTCACCTGCAAAGTAAATAAAGTTGTAATACAATACAAGTTTCATAAGATTCATAATCAGGAAATTGTCCCGATTGTTAGCTTTGGGACAAGATGTAAGTGCTTCATCTAACCATAGCAGACCTGTTTCATGTGGAATTACCGAAAATAGGTCCACAACATCTATGGTCAGAAATTTTAAATTAGGTACCATTAAGTCAGGGGTTACTTGTTTCAAAAATTGCCACGAATCTTTAAGTAAATGGTTAGCTTTAGGCCACAATTTCTTGAACTGGTAATCCAGGAACTTGGAAATAGTAGAAATTTTTGAACCCTGGGCAGCCACAATAGGTCTTAGAGGAGGGTCATGCAAGTTTTTGTGGACCTTGGGTACTCCAAAAATAGAGGGTACCCTCGGTTCTGCATTGTGTAAAAAGGCATAGGTGCTTTGATCTATAGTACCTATATCCAGAAGATTTTTTATAGCAAAATCAATTTTTTTATAAGCTATATTGATTTCGTTAAGTGAAACTATGCTATATCTGGATTGATTGTTGAGTATGCTGTTCATTTTACCTTCATACAAAACCTGGTCCATGATGACCATACCCCCTCCTTTATCCGGTTCCATAATTCTGATACTTGTGTCCTGTCTCAAAGTGCCCAACAGTTGCCTTTCAGGAAGGGTTAAGTTAGGGGCAAATCTAGTGTGTCTACTTTGATTCCTAATCTTTTGTTCTATTCTCATTTCGAGATTTTTCAATTGAGGATGGAGTGGAGGGTTAAAAGTACTAGTTCTATGCGGATAATCTTGCCTAATTGGATCACTGTGACCCATAAGGTTTTCCAAGTTAAGTTTTCTAATGAATAATTTCAAATCCACTATAACTTGTGTAACATTGCTGCTCCTACTAGGGACGTGTTTAAGTCCCTTAGTAAATAGTTCAAAAAAAGTGTCAGTGATGTGTAGATGGCTATAGTTGTAAATAGAATAACCATCTTTTTTACATATGGTATAGGGAAATTCAACATCATCAGTACCACTATGAAGTATCTCTATAATATCTGTTGTCCCATTGGAAGTAGTCTCTAACACCCCTTCATGTTGTTCCTCATGTTCCCCCTGTATAGGGGACGTTCGGGGGAAAAAGGCTGAGGAGTTTTCCGCTGGTTACGAATCCTTTCGGATCTCCTAGGGAGTGGGTCAGCTGCCCATTCATGGAACCTATCTATTGGTTGTTCACATTCTTGTAATACCTGTTCTGAATAAGATACTGATTTATTTATTTATTTATTTATTTATTTTATTTAACATTTGTTGACCGGGAATGTCCGACTAGGTTACACAGAGCCTGTTTTCAGCGGAGGCCCGGGGAGAAATGCTCCAGATGCATGTCTTTGGAATGTGGGAGGAAACCGGAGTACCCGGAGGAAACCCACGCGAACACAGGGAGAACATGCAAACTCCACACAGAAGGCACCCCAGCCGAGAATCGAACTGGAGAACCTCTTGCTGTGAGGCGACAACGTTAACCGCTGCACCACTGTGCCGCACTGATCTATATTGTTTTTGGGTATACCCTTGGGTAGTAGGTGGCATAGGGTATTGACAGCCTTCACTGTATTCTCTGATGTCCCTCTGTAATTTTTTATATTTCCTTTTTACAATAACATCACATTTGCTGTCAATGTCTAGCCTCATTTTATAATATTTCTTTTTAGTTTCCTCAACCTGGAACAAAAGATCAGTAGTCACAGATTCATTATATTTTTGAATGTCCTTGTCCAATAACATGATCTCTTTTTCATTATTTCTGATGATAGCCTGGACAATAGCTAACCCACAGTTATCAAATGCATTAACTAACTCTTTGTGAAAATCACTGTCTTTGATTACATTGTTGGGATACTTATGTATCCTAAGACCCTTGGGCACTAATCGCTTAATCAAACATTCATTAAGGTACATATTATCTAAATTTAGACTTCGGTACCTATACAAAGATGTCTCCAGTGCCCCCATAGAGTCTTGAAAATTAAAGTTCCTTTCGTTAGCCTGTACGTGACTTCTGTGAGTATCAAATGAAGGTATATCCTTGTACCACTCTTGAAACGTTGAAACTGGTACATGATTGAGCCCCGTTTCTTCTGGAGACTTCAAACCCTGCTCGTTCGCCATTTGTAAGAGAACCGGCGTTCTCTGAAAGTCCGTCGAGTTTGGATGACGTCCGTCGCCAGGGAAAGGTGTTCCTCTGTAGTCTAAAGAGCCAGCAATAACCGGCAAATCCTGTCTGTCCAAATTAGCGTTGTGAACAGGTTTCGATAAAGCCTGTTACAAACCCTTCCCCAAGGGCACAAGAATGTCGATCAGTTGAAATTGTCATAAATATAAACATGTCTCTTCTCATACATAAAATTCAATAAATTCAACAGAGTGTGCTGAGAACTTTTGTAAAGCACCATGTACAAAAGTGCTTACCAATTTTTATTACATGTATTGAATTTTGTATAAGAATAAAGGTATAGTAAATTTAAAATCTCAGACTCCTTTTTAATGTGCCATTTTATATAGCATTTGTTATCATAATAATGCATGACTGTACATTCCAGAAACATCTGTGCAGTATAAAATTAACTTTATTAGTATACTGCCTGCCTTTCTAAGTCTGATAGTCTAAACTCAATAAACAAAATAAGCTACTATAACAAGGGCAGTAAATCAGTCTAACACAAATATAGTATTTTTCTACTATTAACAGCAAATTGTAATAAAACTCATAATTCGGTATTTATCTAAAATCTATTCTGAATGTTTAATATGTTATGTCTTATCTACTGTTTACTGGAGAAAGTCATTCAGCATAATGTATACACATTTTTAAACAGAAAATAATATATGTTCTATAAAGCCATGTTTGAAAGCATAAGACAAACCGTATAGAGTATGCATGAGAAGTACATAGTTTAATCACATTATATGCATCATGAAATAACCATAATGAACACATTTAGAAAACTGAATCAAAACTGAACAACTTGTCTAAACTGAAGACATGTAGCTTATACATGGGTCATGGCTAAAATAAGTGGGTATATAATTCTGTCTACCAAGAAAACAAATGTAAAAGAAAGAAATAAATAATCTAGAGGCAAATGTGAATTGCCAGAGACTTGAAATGGGTAACTGCTGTATAGTGCCTTGTGGTTAAAATGCACATGTATTGTAATTCAACAGTTCATGATTTTTCAGACTCATTACAAATGCTAATGCCTGGCTTTCTTAAATCTTTTTCTGGTATGCATTCTGGACAGAAATGTCAACTGGGATACCAACAAGCAATTGTGTATGGTTGCACTGTTTTTCAGTAAGTGCGTCAATTAGTCCTATAAAATATACACTGGAAATGTCTACAAATCCATTTATGTAGCCAAATCTTAAATAAATAAACAAATAAACAAATAAATAATTATGCGGCATCAAATTTCAAAAATTGATGCTGTAGGTGCCAGTACAGCAAATAAATTCATCAGTCTTTTTTTAAACACTGACAAAGCATCATGGGAGGTTTACTCAAATTCCACTATCTACCTGATATATTCATGAGTTGAAAGCATTGCATTTAAATAATGCAAAGCAAATATATAATATATATATATATATATATATATATATATATATATATATATATATATATATATATATATATCAGACCTCAGTCAAAACAGAGAGATAAACTCTTCATAGTATATGTAAGAAGTTTATGACAAGAACAGAACACAAATTTAAAATGAAAGCCTCACAATCTGAGCTGAGTTACTTCAATTATACATCTATTGAGCTGATTTTCCATATTGCATAAATCAAAACCCTGACTGTTCTCTTAATTATATAAAGACTATGTATTCAAAAATCACAGACCCATACCTCATAATTCATTGTTTCAGATTCCAAGTGATGCATCAATCTGGAGATGAAAATTTCAGTGTTGTTTTCAAATATTATAATGACCCAGAAATTAGATTTCTGAAAGATGGAAAAATTGGTCTAAGTTCAAAATTCATTGTTTGCCAAATTGAACATTACATTAAAATGAGTACATATGTGCAGAAGAGATCAAGTAAATTTATTATTAATACATATCTCTCACCTTCCTGGTATATTTGTGATATAGCTAAATATTTTGCCACATTTGCTTCACAAAGTTTAGCGAAAATGTTTATTTTATAGTAAAGATACATATTTATATCATGTAAATGACTGCATACATATTACAGACATGCATGCACAATTCAGTAATGAAGAATAATCTAGTTAGAAATATCATTAAAATTTATAGATTTCTGGTAGCAACTCGCAGCTATGACAACATTTGACAATAAAATTGCACTTCAGCAAACATTCAGACACTTTCGATAAAAAGCATAGGGAAAGTAATCAGAAAGAAACCTAAAAGCACAGAACAAGGGAAGATAAAAAGGAGGACAACTTGGAAAGCCTTATCAACAGTCATAAATATTAGCAAGTAAAGTCTTTTACTACATTAACATAAGCAGGTCCTGTTATTAAAATGACAATCTTTACTTTGTTCTACAAGTAAGTCATATTGCAATTGTTGAAGCAACTCACTCTACGTTCTCAAACATGAAAACAGGTTCTTCATGTCACTTTTTTAATGACTAACAGGCCATCTTTATATGATTTTGTCTCTGCTTTGTCCAGTTACAGTCACTCTTCAAAGTATAACCGTTTTTTTTTTCTTTTTACCCTAACATTTTAGCTTATACAAATGTTTATTTTATATAGAAATTAACAATTATACTCTTGCAAATTATAATAGAATGCATGGGTGCATATTCAATAAACAATACACAGGCTGCTAAAACCATGTGCACATTGTGGTATGACAAGCACATGATTGTATTCACTAAGTGGCTCTACACAATGTGTAGAGCCATGCAAAGTGAACATTGTGGCATGCTAATTATAGCATAAGCAGCTGAATTGTATGCTAATCAACCAATCCAAGTTAGAGGAGCTATTCAACAAGCTATAAAGCAATCATGTAGACTCAATGCTGGTTTTCCCTGTGAATTCTAAAACCTATTGGAATATAGCCACCTTGAAACTGCTATATTACTAGCCTCTGTGACATTAGCTATCTTACCTTTAATTTATGTATTATCATCCCACTCTTGCATTAGCTGCCTTACCTTAATTTGTTGCATTACTGTCACCTTGTGGCATTAGGTCTGTAACCTTTAATTTGCTATATTACTGACCTCTGTGGCCTTAACTCCCATCTCTTTAATTTATTGTTATTACACTAGAAAGCTAAAGAGGAATAATAATAACAATACTAATACTAATATGAATACTAATACTACTTCTACTAATGCTAACATGAATACTAATACTAGTTCTACTAATGCTAATATGAATACTAATACTCATACTAATACTAATACAAATATTAATACTACTTCTACTAATACTAATATGAATAGTAATATTACTTCTACTAATACTAATATGAATACTAATACTACTACTAATACTAATATGAATACTAATACTGCCTCTCCTAATGCTAATATGAATACTAATACTACTTCTACTAATGCTAATATGAATACTAATATTCTTTCTACTAATAAAATACAAATACTAATACTACTTCTACTAATACTAATATGAATATTAATACTACTTCTACTAGTACTAATATGAATACTAATACTACTTCCAATACTAATATGAATACTAATACTACTTGTAATAATACTAATATGAATGCTAATACTACTTGTACTAATACTAATATGAATATTAATACTACTACTAATACTAATATGAATACTAACACTACTACTAATACTAATACGAATGCTGATACTATTTCTACTAATACTAATATGAATACTAATACTACTTCTACTAATACTAATAATAATGATACATATTTGCAGATGACAAGGGGAATTACAAACTGAGAAGCTGCTGAATCTACAACGTATCAGGAACTTCCCATTGTGTAATTTTTCCTGAATCCATAACAGAAAAAGCACATTACACATTTATACACGTAATATCTTTTAACTAAAATACACATAAAGTATTAGAAATGTCATTCAAACTCTTGTGACTACCTAACCATTACAGCATCAACCAGTCCTGCAAAAGAAATGAGCCTAGCATTCCATCTACATCTAGAAATTATTAACGCTCAGTACCACACATTCATTAAAATTATCAACACCTTACTAAGTGGCTTCTGAAGACAGCAACAGCATCGGTAGGTCTAGATAAAGCCCACAGTTGTCAGACACCTTACTAAGTGGCTTCTGTAGACAGCAACAGCATCGGTAGGTCTAGATAAAACCCACTGTTGCCAGACACCTTACTAAGTGGCTTCTGAAGACAGCAGCAGCATCGGTAGGTCTAGATAAAACCCACTGTTGCCAGACACCTTACTAAGTGGCTTCTGAAGACAGCAACAACATCAGTAGGTCTAGATAAAACACACTGTTGCCAATGGCATAAGTGTGCACCAACCAAACCTTATAAATAAAATAATTAACTTATTGGTTTAGAACATCATCCATTTGCAGGACGTACCATATACTCCTTGTCCTGCTAAATGAGTTAGAGTGATACAAGGTCACTAAAATCAAACTTTTTAGTACCGCATAGTTGAAAATTTGAGAGTAATATTGGGGCCACATCCATGATTTTATACCCTTCCTCTTTAACCTTTCGTATTAATGACTACTGCATGGAGACCTTTTCAATTTCTAAAATAATAACTTTTCTCTTACCTTCATCTACTTTCTGCCCTTAACTCACTCTTCTCACTAGCTCTTTCAAATCTTCCTTGACTACTCTTTCTGCTGTCTTCTAAAACCTATTAAGCAAATTGCCTCAGAGAAACATTCTATTGTAATTGTCTTGCCTTCATGCAACTACATCATGATAAAACTGTTTTTTAACCACTTACCCCAAAAACTATACTCAACTTAATGACATATTTCTTTTTATACATCTTGAAATAGTTATGCTATACTCCTGACTATTGACACTGTATTGTTACTTAATGCCTTGTAATAATCCTGTAAGATTGCTGTTTAATGCTAATTTATAATGAAAATTATATAATATGTTGGAGCTTTTCTCCCCGGGCCTCCGCTGAAAAAGGGCTCTTTAGCTCAGTTGGACAATCCCAGTCAACAAATGTAAAATAAAATAAATTATGCAATTTCTTTTTTGCCAATGACACAAAATAGCAGTGCCATAGGAATTGAGCTATTTCTTTAGACCCCCCCCCAAAAGGATACCGGACCTCATTATAGTCTACTGTGTACCAAACAGGGTTTTAAAATGGGGCCAAAGTCTGTTTTTTTTTAAATCTCCTTAACTAATAAAATAAAGTAGTTATTATATAGATGCACACTTTGCTTTTATATGCCTGTGACCCCTTAGATCAGACTAGTTTTAATAAATCCATACTTCTCAAGGAATCTGAGCATTTTACTATTATTATAGTTTATTTATTTTGTATTTGTTAAGCAGGGTACATCACTGATCCACCTGGACCTTTTAAGACTCAGTTTGAGAGCAGAGTCCGGTTAAGTGATCTACTCAGAGTCACACAGTAGGATAATAGAGGCTGCGTAAACCAAACCTTGTTAATAGCTTATACCCATAATCCACTGTGCTGTCATTAGTTAAGTCATTATCATGCCTCTCCACCAAATATGCCTCAATTTTCTAGACTCTAACTTTAGAGTTATTTCTTAGACATTTAACCGCTAATACTCTGCAAAAAACAACAATGGATGAAAATATTAACTCAATCACTATGACCATAAAGAGAGAATCTTTAGAACTGCTTATCAGAATGATGCATACCAGAGAGTCTCTATTTTACACATCTTGTTGTATTATTTGTCTGTATATTTGTGGAACCCAAATGTTTTCAAGAATCCTAAAATCTGACCATATAAATAGTTGAATAAATATAGCTTAATACTATATTGCATTATTTTTGGTCACTTCTTTCCAGTTTTATGTCTGTTTCTCTCTTGTTAATCCATAGTATGATACCAAAATTTGATGACATCATTAATGTGGAAATGGTTACTAAAAAAAGGAATTGGAATTTAAAGCAGTGGCGGTAAACCAATTGTTTCAAACCTGTGCAAAGTGTTTTTTTTTCTTCAAAATCATACCAGGATGCCTTCTAGATGCCAAATCAAGCTGATGAAAGTTTAATGTGAATATTTTAAATGTCAAATTCACAAGAGTGTGTAAAGAGAGTAATAAAGACGGAAACCCTAAAATTCGTAGATGATTAATCATTAACCTAATTTTCATAATGCTTATTTCAGTCTGTGGTTATTAACAATAATGAACTTCTTAAAAATGGAATGTGTAACTTTAATTTCCTGATGTATGCCTTGTTAACAGGCATCTATCACATCACTGCTTTAATATTGCTCCATGTACTGCACTTCATCCAGACAAAGTGATGCAATCTTAAAACTAGATTTGTAATAGTGAGGTCAGACAAAGTCACATTTTTATTTACTTATATGCATATAAATATTTATTTATTTATTGTAGTTATTGTATTTCATGACAAACTGAATGAAAATAGCTGATGCTAGTTTGTGCATTCAGTATAAACCAGGACAGTATACAGCATTAGGAAAAGTACAGGGATGTGGAACAAAATTAGTCTTCAACATACATCTCAAACCACCAGTGTCAGAAGAATGTATAGAGACAGAACTGGGATACACTCTGTACATACTAGTAAGCATTTCTCAATGTAAAAGAATAACTTTAAAGTTGTGGTTTGCTGCAGTACCAAATGAAGGAGGTTACATGAGAAAACATTACAATGTTACATACGTGAAAACAAAAAAAGCAATCCATTTCTTATTTTATTTACAGGCTTCAATATTACGGCAGAATGACAGTAATATCCTAATAGTGCCAGTATTACATCTGAGACAACTCAACAGATGCGGCTGTGCAGTATAAAATATATATTATACAATAACAGTTCAATAATATTCAAAAATTACATCCGAATCAGTGTGCCTGCTGTAAATCATGCATATCCCAATAGAAAAAGGTCTAGTCACTTAACTGTTGTTGAGCAACTTTCTAGTAAGATATGCTCAAAAAGATAGATATTAAAATATTTTAAGAGACAAGCAACAAAATATGAGAAAAAATCAGGGCACTCTGCAAAAATATTGACAGTTAAAAGGTACTACATTTCTGCTAATATCAAAGATTGCAATACTTTTTACCTTACCTCTCAACTGTCCAGACTTTAACAGAATGTCCCTCATTTTCCTCAAATGTTTGCCCTGTCACTCATTATTCTGCTAATGATGCAACACTTTCCCAATGTATAAATAAATAAGTTAATTTAAAAAAAAAGACATTGGCAAACCAGCACTGGTACGCTCTCTTCTATGGCAGCTCCACAGTACTGTTCTGATGTACTGTGCATGCGTGTGGTCGTACATACCATACAAATGTGCAGTGCATCAGTAAATCAGGAAGTCAGCAGGGGAACACTAAGTCCCATTGTAAAAAGGCATTATTTAAGAAAGGTAAGCAATTTCTTTCTTAAATAATGTCATTCTAATAGTAACAATAACCCACTCCTGGATGTGGCTATCACAGGATTTACCCACAGTTGGTTTTCTTTAATCAGTCAGACTTCACCCTCATGATTAAATCGCATCAACCATGGGTAAGTCCTGTGATCTCACCCCCAGTCATGGGTTATTGCTAAAACAGAGAAAAATATCTAAAGAGCAAAATGCAAATGCAACCTAGTATTCTCAGTATGCCTTGATATAATAATGGCCACGCCAAAATAACTAAATGATTATATTATCAGAAGCTCTAGCCTGTGATGTAAGTAATTCTTGAAGGTAGCTTCTTTAAATGTAAGCATTTTTAATGCAGTACCTCACTTATCCTCCACATAAGGATAAGACATGCTAGAGATACACTGGCCTTGTTTTAACACTTAAAAAACAGAAGTATCATAAAAGTAAAAAAAAAAAAAAAAAAAAACAGCTGGCAGGGTGGTGCATTGAGTAGTTCATCAGTTTATGTTACAGTCTCACACCCGTTTATCCCCTATTTCAGTCCATGGCTGGGGTGCCATCTGTGATGAGCCTATGTGTCCTCCTTGTGTCAATGATGGATTTTGTTGGGTATTCCAGTTTCCACTCTCACATCCAAAATATGTGCTGCAGGCATTAGTCAAAATTGTCAATCCTCCAAAATACCCATGTGTATGTGTGTGTGTGTGTGTGTGTGTGTGTGTGTGTGTGTGTGACATTGGTTTACAAAGTCCATTGAACATGTGGGAGAAACAGACAAATGTAGGTTTTGTAAAACAGAACTGGAAACAGTTGTACACCTTGTTGCTGGTTGTGACATACTAATGGCAGAAGGACTGTATACTGAAAGTCATAATAATGTGGCGAGACTGATACACTGGGGATTGTGCAAACATACTGAAGTGGCTGAAAAACACTGGAAACATGACCCACAAGTCTACATTACATGGGATCACCCATTACCAACAGTTCAAAAGATAGATGCTAGAAAACTGGATATAGTGGTCCAAGAAAAGAAGACAAAAATAGCATTGATCATTGAAATTGACACACCTATTGATTAAAGTGCTCTGCATACAGAGAGACACAAAGTCATAATATATCAGGATTTGCAAGCAGAAATGAGAGCAATGTGGGAGAAAGATACCCAGATAGTTCCAATAGTCGTAGGAGCAATGGGTCTTATAAAAAAAGAGTCTACAATCATATTTAGATATGCTACCAATACATGTAACTCTGTACGAATTGCAGAAGGAGTCATTACTAGGCACATTGCAGGTGCTGCAAAAAGCAATTTTGGCTGACATCAAACAGTGAAACAATACTATTACTAATTTCATGAACTTTAATCGTACTTTGACTTAGGAATGGGGTCCATTCCCGTCATGGTGTTAGAAACACAAAATATTTGGAGAAATTAAAAAAGGGAGATTTAAAATAGTATGATATTTATGCAAAGGAGAAAGCAAAACTAATCATAACAAAAGATCATCACCAAATATATTTGAAGAGAAATACAGGCAAAGACATCCAGATATGGAACATTTTACAATAGAAAAAATATGAAATCAAAGGGGGAAGTAGAAAAGAGGATTAGTAGAGGAGAACTTAAAGAAATAGAAATCGAAGTTATGGATTACCTGCAAAGTGAAGGATTTAGTTAGAAAATTCAACTCTGGTAATGTCATGGCATGATAGAACAGTGAGTCCCAAAATTAAGGAAAAACAGATGAAATAGCAAACATCTAATCAGTTGCCACATGAAAACACTCTGGAACCGTCAGTAGGAAACAAGTACAAAAGTTCAGTTGGAGGTGCACAGCAAGGGAAGGAATAAGAAATAGGTGGCAACTCTAATGCAGTCAATGTTGAAGAGTGATAAACCAGTGAGTTCTCATATGAAAGCGCAATGGATGATGCAGGATGCAGCTGAAGAGAATATGTCATAGGAAGATGGCCTGGAGCTTTGCGTCAAATGCTCGCAGGAAGTGGAGAACAAAGAATGTGCCCTTAGTTTAGAAGAAAATGGTCTACAGGAAGAGTTGTTTGATTTAATAGAGATGGATAGACATATTAAGATCAATGAAAGAAATAGACTGCAGAAAGTCAACAAGACACAGAATGTTAGAAGTCTGATAATACAAATGAACAGTAATCAAGACTATTATCATGTGACATAACATAAAGCAGATATACTACTGTGCAATTAAACTAATGACAGATATAGTCTTACCACAAAAATATAGGACACTAAGGGAAAAAAAGGGAAGAAATCATACCATCATGGATATATCAAACAGAAAAAACTATAAAGCAATTAAGAGACAAAGTGTCACTGTTAGGAGAGTATAAAAGAGGGAACAGATAAAAAATGTGATAAAAGCAATGCACTGTGTTAGAACAGACCATGATCTATCAAATACTATTGCCAATAATACCAACCCAGGCAATTATAGGCCCATCAGCCTAACTAGCCTGATCAGGAAGGCCATGGAACACATTATCATGGGCGTTTTAAACAAGGACATTAGCAACCTCCAAACGCTTGATCCCACACAGCTTGGTTTTGTCAAAGGGAAATCATGCCTGTTAAATGTGGTTGCCTTCTTTGAAACAGTCACCAAAGCCATGGATGAGGGGAAGACAGTGTACACTGCCTACCCTGACCTAGTCAAAGCCTTTGATACTATTCCCCATTCAGGCATAATAGAAAAAATCTCCCAGCTAGGCATCAACCCTTATGTTACCAGATGGGTAGCTAACTGGCTCACTGTTAGAACCCACTCAGTCAAAATAGGGGAAGTCACCTGTAGTAGCAGACCCATAACAAGTAGCGTACACCAAGTATTGGTCTTGGGGCCTCTACTGTTTGGGATATACTTTTCTGAGGTGCAAGCCAAAACCAGTGGTCGGTGGCTAACCAGGTTTGCAGATGACTACAAGCTGGGCACTGTCATAAATTCCTCTAGTGATGTGAACATCCTCCAAGAGGGCCTTACCCAAACTAATGACTGGTACCAGAAGCATGGCCTCAAACTGAATGCCAAGAAATACATCATTATCCTCTTTGGGGAAAACGGTGTACCCACTAGGGACTTAGGCACCAAGGTTGATAGCAATCTGACTTTTGACCACCACATTGCCTTCATTGTACGGAAGGCTTTCTACATGGCCCACTTCATAAGTAAGGATATTTCATCCAGGAGGAAGGAGGTCATGACATCCCTGTACTCCTCACTTATCAGACCCATTATCGAGTACAATGCCTCCTTCTGCATGCACCTTGTCAAGCACATGCAGTAGTTGGAGAGACCACAGAGATTCCTGACCAGGAAGATCCAGGGTCTCAAACACCTATCCTATACAGATAGGCTAAAAGCCCTGTCCCTCTACTCAGTCTTGCACAGACTGCTCAGAGGTGACCGGTGTCTGGCATAATAGGCTGTCTCAGACTCACCTTTGATGGAGTTGCTGCATATCCATAAGTCAAACTCCATTCTCGCAACCTCGCATGCTAGGCCTCATCCTGGTCTGTGACATTAATAGAACTTGTTGGCAGGATAGATTTGTGTCCCAATGACTCCCCCATCTGTGAAACAGACTCCCTCTTCATGTCAAGCAGAGTACCTCACTAGCCCTTGTTAAGAGGAACCTGGACGACTGGATGGGAAACTGAAAACCTACCTCTTGGATCCCACCTCTGTCCCTGATGGACAGGAAAAACAGGTGCTGACTTTGTGGGAACATGGGTGAAATTCTTGGCTAGGCTTATAAGGGCTTCCGGGGCAATAGTCTGGTATCATCCTATGAAACTATGTACCTATGAAAGATATCAGCCGAGGCAGAAAATCTTAGAAGATATGCAGATAAGTATAAAAGAAAAGTACAAAATAAGCAATTAATTGATGACCCAAAAAATTTATAGAGAACTGGGAAGCAAAGCACTAGGAATAGAAACACTATAATAAAAGAAGAAATAGACACAATTTGGAGAAATATCTATGAAGATTGTCTGGAAGATAATAAATATGCTGAATGGATAGAAGAAGTAAAAGAAACAGTAAGAAGTTCAAATGTACAGGATATGAAATGGGATAAAGTAATGGCCAGAGAAATTAAACAAAATTAAGAAAATCTCCCAAATGGAAAACCCCAGGCCCAGAAGCAGTACCTAACTCATGGCTGAAAGTATTAACATGTTTACATGAAGATTTAGCCCTGCGTAAGAACTACTTATTTGCACACTCTGAACAGACACCAACCTGATTAACACAAGGAAAAATGATACTCCTCCTTAAGCGTGAACCTGCATGCTATCCTAAAAACTATAAACCAATAGCTTGCCTTCCAACAATGTACAAAGTATATACTGGAATTGATACAGACAGAGTTTATAGTCAGTTTAGAAGAAAACTCAGTCATGGAAAAAGAAGAGAAGGACAACAAAAGAAGGTTATATGGAACAAGGGATCAGTTTGTTGTTAAATAAAGTCATAATGGAAAACTCTAAAAAGGATAAGAGTCCAAGTATCCAAGTATGGCATGGATAGATTACCAAATAGCATTTGACACCATCCCACATTCATAGATAAAGGAGTGCTTACAGATGTATAAGATACACACTACATTGATCAGTTACATTACAGTGACCATTAAACAGTGGCAAACCACTTTTTAGCTAAGCTATAATAAAGGACAAGTTATTATCCCAGGGATACAAATTCAAAAGTGGATATTCCTGGATGACTTTTTGTTACTATTGCTCTATTTTCTTGTCCTTAACCCATTAAGCTGTTTCCTTAACAGATTAGGTCATTGTTACAATTTGGCTCCCAGAAAACAACAAAATGTAAAAACTTCTCATCTTCATTTTGTGGATGATACAAAGTGTTTAGTTCATCAGATGAGGAGCTGAAAACACAACTGGAAGTGTCATAACTTTCTCAGATGATATAAGAATGTCATTTGTTCTTGATAAATGAGCAAAAGAAACATTTAAAGCAGGAAAGGTGCAGCACAAATACAGTATCAGTCTTGGACAGGGATCTGACATAAAGGAACTTGAGCAGGAGGGAATGTATAAATATTTGTGAAGTGATGATGGATCAACTGTAAAACATAAATAAATACAAACAAAACCCATTAAGGAATACTTTAGAAGACTAAAATTAATACTGAAAACAGCCCTGACATCTAGGAAAAAAATCCGTGCTATAAACGAATTTGCTCTTCCTGTTCTAACTTAGAGTTTTGTAATAAAAAATAAAAGTTTTGTAGTGGTTGACTTGCCCCAAAACGTATTGGATCAGTTGGACAGGAAAACAACAAACATGCTTCACTCTTATCAAATTATATATAAAAATCAGTGTATACCAATATTATATATATTCCTCGCTCTGAAGAAGGCATGGGGTCCTCGAAATTGTTTACATGTATAGATCTGCAACTGTAAGACTTCATACATATCTGCTGACCTCATCACATCCCAACATAGTAAAAGTTTTAAAACATGAAGAAAACAAGTCCAAGATGACCTCTGTGCTTTGTTTAGCAGCATATCGGTGTCAAGCAGAAATAGAAACAAAATCAGAAGTAGATAATAATCAGTCAGCAACTGAGTGTGCCAAAAAACAAACGAAAGAATATAAGGAGTAGAATCAGATGACAAGGCAAGAAATGTGTAAAATATAGCTGCAAATACAGAAAACTCCTGGAACAACCTTGTGTTGATCAGAATCTTACACAGGAATAAAGGACAGGTGAATTTAAACCAAAAAGGGAAAGGTTAATATTGGTGGCCCAGGATAGCAGACTACAGATACTTTGGTTTACAAAGTCCATTGAGCATGTGGGAGAAGCAGACAAATGTAGGTTCTGTGAAACAGAACTGGAAACAGTCGCACATCTTGTTGCTGGGTGTAATACACTAATGACAGACAGCCTGTATACTAAAAGGCATAATAATGTGGCAAGACTGTTGCACTGGGGATTGTGCAAACATTACATGAGTCACAAAGCATTATCGAGAGTGACAAAGATTATATTACATGGGATCACCCATTACTAATAGTTCACAAAATAGCTATGAGAAAAACAGATATAGTAGTCCACAAAAAAAGAGAAAAGTAGCTTTTTATCATTGAAATTGCTACACCCATTGATTACAATGTCTTACTTAAAGAGAGATACAAAGTTATAAAATACCAGGATATGCAAGCAGAAACGAGAGCAATGTGGAAGAAGGACACCCAGACAGTTCCAATAGTAGTAGGAGCAATGGGTCTCATAAAAAAGAATTTAGAGTTGTAGTTAGATACGCTACCGATACATGCAACTGTGTATGAACTGCAGAAAGGGTCAGTTCTGGGCACATTGTGTATGCTGTGAAGAGCACTTTTGGCTAACATCCAAGATTGAAACAGTATTAATTTCATGAACTTTAATCATACTTTTACTTAGGAATGGGGTCCATTCCTGTCATGCTATTAGAGACCCAAAAGGCATGGAGAAATTAAACTGAGTGACAGAGCTTTAGTGTGTGTGTGTGTGTGTGTGTGTGTGTGTGTGTGTGTGTGTGTGTGTGTGTGTGTGTGTGTGTGTGTGTGTGTGTGTGTGTGTGTGTGTGTGTGTGTGTGTGTGTTTGTGTATTATTACATACTTACATAACTTATATTTTGAATATAAACTACTTTCTCCAATAACAATTAGATATCCTATACCAACTTTGAAATATTAGGCAGAAGAATTATTTTACATAAAAATATTTTTAAACGTATATACTAATAATAAAACAAACCCAAAACAATTACACATATAACTAATTTTCCAAGTGCAATCATGTTCTCCAAAGTGGGCATTACATGGCCATATAGGACAATCCATGGATGGGGAGACCCTCCACTTGCAACATCAGGCTTCACAACCTTAAAAAATAAGTGGTGGAGACAAACAATGAAAAAGCATTTAACAAGACCTGCGGCAGGTGGGTAAGGCGAGAATGGAATGAGATAATTGAAAGAGGTTGGAGGCCAGAACAGTTACACTGCTTCCATCTATGTTAAACAAATAAAATGAAATATAAGAAAATAGGTGTCCCTGCTGGTCAACACATTCAACAATTTGAAACAAAGAAAAGAAAAAAAGAGGAAAAACAATACTGTTAAACATGCAGTGACTCTGGATCAGTCGATGCAATCATTTGATGCTGGAGGATGTGGTTAGTTGGATAAGTATGCAGTAGTTAATCAGCAGTGTGTGTGCGTGTGTGTGTGTGTGTGTGTGTGTGTGTGTGTGTGTGTGTGTGTGTGTGTGTGTGTGTGTGTGCGTGTGTGTGCTTGTAATGAGGACTGGAAGGCTGCAGGAAAAAATTACTCAGTGTTAATGCTGGTATTAAAATTTAGGCATTGCTTTGCAACCTAAAACATGGCAGCCATGTAACTTACCCTAATGTATTATATTGTGTAAAAATTAAACTAATGGCAAACTGATTATAACCTACTATATTTTTTATTTGAATCACAATATTTTGTTAAAAATACACTCCGCAATCTCTATTCCATCGTATCTCCAATATGTCATTCAGTATACTGAAGACAGCATTTGGGGGGGGTCATTACAGAAGTCATAATTTTAGACACGCAGTGGCAGAATACCAGCATTTCAAACACAGTGTAAAATTGTGCAGTGTTAAGTCAGTTTCACATTCACCTTTTCAAGGTAAGCAGCACATAGAAACTAACAGGACCAAAAGCAGAATACATTCATCTGTATATCCATCTCTTTGGCCCAGTGAAATGGACTTCGATAAAGACAGCTTTGCCATACCAACCAGCTGCAATGATAAGCTTTCAGTCTTGCCATACAATACAGACTAACAATGAATTTTTTTCACATTTATTTTTAGCAGATAAACCGTTCCTTTAATAACCCTGGTAATGTACAAAGTATACAAATGTACAAAGTGTACACATCCAGAAACTCTAGGTTAGAACTGAACCGCATATGTTGATCTTGAGGTAAGAAAAAAAAAACACAGAACCTCCACTCAAAATCTTATAGAGAAACAGTTTGCCTGGTGTATGCTACATATGCAAATAACCTACTTACTCTAAAATGCATGCATATGTATGATCACATCTAGAAAAATGTCACCTAAGCTTTTGTTTCCATGATGCTTATAACTTTATTGTTTACTCTTCACACACATCCAAAATAGACAGTACAGGGAATCTTTTGGCAAGTGACAGAGCCCTTTTGGTCTTAGAATGACCAGCCACTGAGAGAATAGTTTGACTGGCTGCATATAAAAGACTAAACACTTTCTCATTAATTCAGTTTGACAGTGACGGATATGGAAAGAGAACTTCGTTGGTCACATGCTTACTTTATATGACTTGAAACTCATGAATGGTGATACAAGAGTGAGTGATGAGGATAGTAGGAAAGGATGCAAAAATGACCACTATACCATTATGATAATTAGTGTGAATGCAATTAAATACATTAACAGTTAATGAGACTGTGACCTTTTGCTTTTAAGATACTGTATAACAAAGCTAAGCTTCTGTGATTATTTTAATAAAGCCTACTCTTATAATTAAGTGCAGGACTTCATGTATACAATGGTCACATATCCAGTCCGCGGTGGTGGTGCTGCGGTAGCATTGTCGCCTCACAGTAAGACGCTGTCCGGTTCGATTCTCAGCTAGAGCATCTATTGCGTGGAGACATGCGTGAATGGGCATTCCTTCATTGAAGGTTGTGCATCAGGGCGGCAAATCGGTACATAAAAATCAACTGCCAATCATTAGCGGACCGGAGTTCCACTGTGGTGACCCCTAACCGGGAAAAGCCGAAAGACACAACAACAACAATGGTCACATGTCCACAGTAATATGTTTAACTTGTATATACTATGGTCACATATTCGCTGTAATGCTTTAACTCACATATACCATAGTCACATAACCACTGTTGTATGTTTTAACTCACATATACCATAGTCACATATCCACTGTAACATGCTTTAACGCACATATACCATAGTCACAGATTCATTGTAATATGATTTAATGCACATATACCATGGTGATATATCCATTGTAATATGCTTTAACTCATACATACCATGGTCACATATCCACTGTAGTATGCTTTAACTTACATACACCATAGTCTCATATCCACTGTAATATGCTTTAACTCGTATATACCATGATCACATATTCACTGTAATATGCTTTAAACCATATTTACCATGGTGACATATCCACTATAATATGTTTTAACTCATATATACTATGGTCACATATCCACTGTAGTATGCTTTTACTCACATATACCATAGTCACATATCCACTGTAATATGCTTTAACTCACATATACCATAGTCACATATCCGCTGTAATATGCTTTAACTCACATATACCATGGTGACATATCCACTGTAGTATGCTTTAACTCACATATACCATAGTCACATATCCACTGTAATATGCTTTAACTCATATATACCATAGTCACATATCCAATGCAATATGCTTTAACTAAGGCATTATAAAAAAGCAACAGAGGTGATGAATACTATTAGACCTAATAACTGTATCCTCCTAATAGATTTCACAGCTAAGGTGTGGTATGAATTTTCAGAAACATAGGCTATTGAAACTGATTGCTCTGTGTATATAATCATATAACTGCTCAGCCTTGTATCCATTAACATTTTTTAAGGCTGATTCAAGAAGCTAAAGTTACAGGGTGGTGTAAGTTATGTTCAGACACATACATATGCATATGCACAGTCATATACCTGTACACACACAGGAACAGACACACATACATACATAGAAACAGATATAGGTAGAAGCAAACACATGCACACACACACACACACACACACACACACACACACACACACACACACTCACACTAGAAATTATAATCAAGATGAAAGCAACTGGTGAAGTAAAGCTGCAGTCATATGGACTAAAACTGTAAGTTACCATTTGTGTAGATGACATAATGAATCACAAATCAGAAAAGATGATACCTGAAGAATAAATATCAAACCCAGCCTGAGTATTACTCTGCTCCTAGGGTACTACTTTACTTCACTCTATTTTATACCTGTTTCTGTTTATACCTAATTTAAAGTTGTACACGATACTTTGAATTTTATTATCATTCACTGTTTTTTTTGTTTTTTTTTAAGATATTTAAAAGTATCACCAGCGATGTCCTACCTTCTATAATCTGTATTCAATTTTTGCTGTGGTCCCTCTATCACTTTGCTCATCTGAATAACTGCAACCCTACATACACCTTCATAGAGATTAGTTTTTCACAACAGCACAGACTTTAAAGACTGGGACAGTTGTCAAAAAGGAAGCAAAATACCCCACTCAGGCATTGTTGACAAACTCAAGAGGTTAGGTACAAACTTGTATGCCACCCGGTGGATAGTCAACTGGCTCACAGACAGGATCCAGGAAGTTAGAATTGGGGAGTCCACCTTTACAAAGAGCCCCTCAGGGATCAGTCCTTGGACCGCTCCTTTTTAGGATGTATGTCTCTGAAGTCTAGGCCAATGTCAATGTTCTCTCTCTGAGTAAATTTGCAGATGATTGCAAATTAGGAGCTGTCACTGACAGAAATGTTCTCCAGGAATGGCTGACACAGACAAACAACTAGTATCAGAGCCATAGGCTAAAACTAAATGCCAAGAAATGCATAATACTATCCTTCGAGAAGTCATCCACCCCTGGTAACTATCATATTGACAGCACACACCCTTACAGTTGACCCAGTGGTCAGGGACTTAGGGACACATAGCTAGTAATTTAGCCTTTGACCATCACATGTCTATTGCAGTGAGAAAATCATTCTATGTTGAGTGACATATAAACAAAGGTATGGCATCTAGGTACAAGGACGTTATTGTTCCACTGTATTCAGCATTCATTAGACCTATCAATGAGTACAGTGCTCCTTTTGGTACGTACCTAACCAACCATATCCAACAATTGGAACATTCACAAAGGTTCCTCACTAAAAGAACACAGGGTGTAAGTAAAATTCCTTTGCACAGGCAGTAAGCAAAATGTTCTATACAGACTGCCTTGAGGCCCTATCCCTGTATTCTATCTTTAACAGGCTGTTGAGGGGAGATCTATGCTTGACATACAGGGCATTGTCACCCACTCTGATAGACCTTCTGCATATCTGCAAAACAAACAGTACCAGAATTACCCATTCTAAAGATTTTAACATTACCTGGGTTATAAATAGAACCTGATGGAGAGATAGCTGTGTGTGCCAGAGAATACGCTGTCTCTGCAACAAGTTCCCCATCCATGTGAAGAAGAGTTCTTCTCTAACCCAATTCAAGTGTAAATTCATCCCTGGTTTGGCAGGCAACCTGTAAATGGTTCATCTCCCAAGCCCCTGCTTACAATTATCAAAGGTACCAGAACTTGTCAGAGATTTGCGATGCATGGTTAGGCTTAAAGATGAACCTGTGAGCCTATGAATCTAAACAGCTTCTCTCCTTGCTATAAACAGATGCTTCTTTCAAGGCGTTCCAGAAATCTTAAAGCATCCATTACTGCCTTTTCACATTCATCTCCCGATTTCTCAGTATCAAGTATAATTATTTTAAGGTCTTAGTCAGCTTGAAAACAGTTCTTGACCAGATATGGTTCTTTTCCAGAAATATTTTCTGTTTTTTTTGTCATGTCTGCACAATGTCACAGACCCTTTTGTTACCATTCAAGAAACATATTTTTATTTCCAGTACATTTACCACAGTTTTATACAAATTAATGTAGGCAAAACTTAGTAATGAAACTTTCAGATATCACTTGCAGTTCTTCTTTAATCATTGCAAGCATCTCTTCCAAATATCTACTGACTTTGTTGTCCAGCTAACTTTTATACAGGTTACTAACATGGAACTTATTTAAAGAATTGTTTTTTTCTGATGCTCAAGAGTAAGATAGGATTTTTTGAATTCTTCACCAACTTTCAAAATGTAGCCTGCCTCATAAGAACTGTAACATCCCTCTCCATACATGCGCGCACACGCACACACGTGCACACACACACACACACACACACACACACACACACACACACACACACACACACACACACACAAATGCACATTTCTGGATAGTATACATCTTTACTAGTATAAAAAATGGCAAGCTGTAAAAAACTGACAAGTTAAAAAAAAAATCTCATTTAGGCAACCACACATTCGGAACAAAACATATACATATATGGATTTAGATCATATTATCGAGTTTCAGCAACTTGAAATTGATATGGTTGAGGCCATATGTTTGAGGTTCTGAAAACTCAAATGTAAAAAAAGCAACACCCTTGCAGCCCCACATCCCCTGCAATTTATACATACCAACTCTGAGATCGCACTACAGTTGGGAAGAAGGTTAATTCCCCGATCCCCACTTTATCTCAGTCTACATGGACAAGCTTTAATGGGTCTTGTATACAATTCTGAATTGCAAATAACTAAACCACAGAGCACTCAACTCATTCACTCCAATGGAGCTCATGAAGTTGACACTGTAACTTCCAATGGGCGGAGCCTAAGTCTTTTGACAGAATCAAAGTATGTCAAACAAATGCTCATATCTCTGGAACCACAGGGGTTATGGAAGAAGTATAAATGGCTAACTCTTCAGCACAAACTGTTTTTATGTTAATGCAGGATTCATTATCACAATACTGTTCTGTAGTTACAGGATTCATTATTACAATACTGTTCTGTAGGGCGGCCATGGTGGTGCAGTGGTTAGCATTGCCACCTGACAGCAAGAGGTTCTCTGGTTCGATCCTCAGCTGGGGTGCCTTCTTTGCTGAGTCTGCATGTGGTCTCGTGGGTTTCCTCTGTGTGCTCCAGTTTCCTCCCACATCCCAAAGACATGCTGCAGGTGGATTGGACACTCTAAATTGGCCATAGGTGTGAGTGTGTGCCTTCTGTGGAAGGTTGGGCGCCGGGCTGGCAACTCAACACCATAAAACTCCACTGCCAATCATGAGCGGACAAGGTGATCTGCTGTGGCGACCCCTAACTGGGAAAAGCCGAAAGAAGACAATTTATAGGATTCAATATCACAATACTATTCTGTATTTACAGAATTCATTATCACAATACTGATCTGTATTTACAGGATTCATTATCACAATACTGTTCTGTATTTTATTGTACTTCATTTGACATTTGCCAAGCAGTTTAATATGAATATGCCTCCAGGAAAAAAACTCCGGCTTGGACTACCTACACAGTATATTAAGTCTGTCCTTTAAGATTTCTAGATACAGTGACTGTAAATTCTTCTTTTCTCCTATTGCAATGTCTGCTCATCACCTTATGTATTGTCAGGCAAGATTTCCATTTTTTTGTCATATACATTCTTCAAACAACTTTTTCCTATTCTTGTTCAGTAAATGTACATTCCTGTCAAAGTTGACTCTCCTGTTTGCACGTGATACAAAGAGGCTTAAATTGTCTTCTTATATACCCCTGTTGTCCACACAAGGTGCATACTATCTTTTGACAAATCTTAGCTACATGTCCAAACTGCTGGTACATATAACATTTCAATACTTATCATCTATACCAAAAAATCCCTTGTAATGTTTAATGTCAATAAAATTTTCAGGCTGCATGCATGGACCACTAGCTATATGCAATTCAGAAAAAAAAACACTGCCCCCCCACTCTATATAACATATACCCCTCCAGTTTCACAGTCTGTGTAATTGTAATGAATCCTAACATCAGTAATATATGATTCAGAAGTTTCACATAGGACCACAGAATGATGGACCTTTTTAAGTTCATACGTCTCGAAAAAAATCTTTATCTGTTTCAAAAATAACGTGCAAAATTATTTCATTTTGTTGACTAAAATTGTCCAAATATTTTCTTAATTTATACTCTAATGTTTGAATAGCATCAGGTATATGAAATATCTACCAAAAACAATGGAGGTATTCATAATGACTCTGGGCATGCACAATATTTCCCTGATTCACCTGCCGCCCAAACACTGTGGTACATGGTCCCGTACCATGAAGGTGTTTAGCACCTGGAAGGACTTGGCACAGCAACTGGGGGGAAAGCAAATGAGGCAGTCTGAGGGAGAGGCATATGTTAATTATCCATGTATTTTCCCCCTGGAATCACCAACAGGAAGGCATCTACATGCACTAGCAATTCAAGAACTCTCTCTGCCCTGTAGATTAGCATGGCTGTCCCCACCACATTACAGTACTAAACCTGGCCAAAAGGCTGGGTTTAACTGCCTACCATGAATGTGGAACAGGGATCGGGGGTTGGGGAGACCAGTAGATGACCAAGGATTACACTTAAAGTGCCATAACACCACTGACAGCACAGTGGAGATTGGGGATACAGGGAACCACTAGACAATGTGGAATACCCTCAAATGGCACCAGCAGCAGCAGCAGCATGGGGATCGAGGAGGTCCACTAGTCCACTGGAGATTATGCCATTAGGCACCAGCAGTAGTACAATGATAGAGGGTGGGGGGGGCTATACTAACCACCAGGGCATAATAGATATGGGCAATAATGGCATTTCAACTCTTATGGGGATGAGTGGAAATGGAAATGCAGATAGGTTAGGGACAGGTATGAGGACTGTGGTGTTTGTGTGTATGCGTATGTGTGTGTCCATGTTGTGCTTACTGTATGTGTGGAGGATAGTGGAAAAATGCCACTGGCTACATGAGCAGCAATTTGCTACCATGATCTACTTGTCATCCAGAGACAAGTAAATTCGATAATAGTAAGATCTTACCTCATTGCAGAAAACATGTATCTGAATGGCAAATGAGCACATTGTGGGAGAAGAGCATTTTTAGCACTTTAATGACTTCCCAGGAGTGCCTTTACTTTTTATTAGTAATTATTAGAGGATTTCCACGCATTCGCTAAAGTCTGACAGCAGCATGTTAGCCATGTTCTGGAACATCGCATATTTCACAGCATCATTAAAGGACAGAATCAAGGTTCACTGGCTGTCCACATCCTGCTTGGCATCTAGCGCCTTTCTGCCATCCGTGCTCATCTTTCTGGTTCAGGACTGGTACAAAACATCAAATAGTTTTGGACTTTTCTTTCTATCACTTCTTGTCTGTCATCTTTACCTGGTGTAAACCAAAAACTAAAAAGGAAAAGTAGAAAAGTTCTGCAGTGTCCCTGCCAAATTTCTTATCTTCAGTATAATAATCATCTCAGGTATCCCCTGAAAACAGGCCATGCATAGTTGATCTAATGAAGTCAGCAGGCCTAAATTGAATAACAGAAATATATTGCTAAGAATTTTTTAAAATAAAAATGAAAAACTCATTTGGGAATAAATCATTATATGATGGCAGTTTTATAATGTTTCTTACTATTTCTGCAGTTCCTACACTGCATTCCTCATGATCTGTTAACTGGTTTAGTAAGCAGACTTGTATCTTATCTTGGGCAATTGTTTTTCCTGCTAAGGTTTGAAATAAAGTTTGTGTGCAGTGGATCAGGAAGGCAAAAATGTACAAGGATAAGAACAGTTTGGTTCTGGAGTGCATTATGAACATGGAATTGATGCAGATAAGTGGATTAAAGGTCAGGAGCATTTATTTATCATTTCTTAACTGGGTGCGTAGGCTGATCCAAAGCTGAATATTTTATGTATACCATAAGCGAGCTGACATCTAACTGTAACCAATGTAGGTAAATAAGAGTTTATGTTGATGTATTACAGTGTCACTAGCATACATACAGCAACAAAAATAATTAATTTGCTGAGTTCAATAAGTCAGCCTTAAACTTCAACAAGTTTCCTTACAATTAATGGGATTGTCAGTTTTTTCTACTGGCATTAATTCAATATACTGCTTTATTAGGCAATGTAATTAAAACTAATTGATTCTACTGCTGTATTGTCTACATAGCAGTGAATACAAGAATTAATATTTTTGGCAGTGAAATAATACTAAAAGTGGGGAAAAAGAATTCTTGAATAATGATTAGCTGGAATCAACACAATTTTCAGTTAATAAATAGAAATAGTCCAATACAGACAGAGGCAGTATGAGAAAACTGAAAGCCAAGGACAAGACTGAACAGGTTCTTTATTGTGGCATGCACCATATTTTCATTTATAATACAATATTATTTAAGTAAAGTATTACTTCATACACGAACAGAACAAATAGTTTGAAATGGGCATAATGCGATGTAGCGGTCTATCTGGGGTCATTATTTCCTAACTACCTGCGGGCTAACTGCTCACAGCTCAATGATCATGCATGTATTTGAGTCTAAGCAAACTCAGATACACCTCTCCACTCTCTGAATATAAATTGTCTGAGATTGAATGATCTTGGAGGTAGTAAATACAGAGGTCAAGGGTGCAGGAGGGCTTGTCCCATGGAAAAATGCTGCTGTGTGCAATACAATATTTTACATTTTTATCACACGCAGAATTATTATCAGGAAGGTGACAATGAGCTTATGAGGTTAAAGCAGATGGTGCTCAAAATCATACAGTAGTTTCATGATCTGCATGCATGATTTTAGAAATGAGGGTATCAGTAAAACATAGTATACAACAAAGCAGTGGGAAGAGTATAGGATAGTAAAAGCTTATTGCCAGAAATACTGCATGCGTGCTGTTAGCTTTCTTATCATACCCAGATAATGACAGGACTGATTTACTCATTAGCCTATGGCTTAGTGAAAGGATCAGGCAATCAGTGATGTAATACAACACCTCTGTAATTACTAGAGCTTGTTAAATCTGAATAGGAGGTATTGCATTCATTCATTTTAGCAATGCTTGGTAAAATTCTGCATTTAATCGAGTTGTGGAGCAGGTGTTAAATGAATTTAGACTGAGGCAGTCACATCATTGCCAAGAAAAGTGGATGTAAAAGCTGACCAAAACAACAAGAAGCAGAATTACTTGGCTAGTATGCAGAACATAGCTGTTATTAGAACTTTCCAAATCACTGTCTACTTCAATCAAATCCCACATGTGCACAAAAGCAGTTGCAAACAAAGAAACGTGGACAATAATCATTGAAATGCACTTTTGTTCCCATTTATATAAATAAATAATTAGAGAATGGGCAACTATGTGCAGCTATTTCCAGCAAGCCCTCATTTATTTGTTGTTATAGAGCTAATAATGCATCAGCCACCAAATGTTCTTAACAGTGATCAGGACTTAAGTCCTTTGCATAATTATTTTTCATTTTGATTTCCTAAGCTCCACTTCATGTCAGCACAATTTTTATTATTGATTGAACACTTGGAAAGCTTTGAGCTCCTTTAATTTTTATTTCTCTAAAATAACATGTTTACTAACATTTTGTGAAAATAACAGGCTACATCAATGCTATAAGACATGCTAGGAAACCACCCAAAATAGTTGCACTGATTTAAGGTGCTGTACATAAACAATGCCACCATGAAGTAGGGCTAATACATAGCAGGACGGCATACTGATGCCCTTCTAGATTAATAAACATAGTAAGTCAGTGTGGTAAGACTGTTCTATACAGTCTTACACTTCTAGATTAATAAACATAGTAACTCAGTGTGGTAAGACTGTTCTAGACAGTCTTACACTTCTAGATTAATAAACATAGTAACTCAGTGTGGTAAGTCTGTTCTAGACAGCCTTACACTTCTAGATTAATAAACATAGTAACTCAGTGTGGTAAGACTGTTCTAGACAGTCTTGCATCACTGTGTAGGTACAGTATTTAATACATGAAGAACATATACAAATGAATCCCTGCCCTTAGATCACATTAGAGTTACAAATAGTATACCATCTGCATACAAGCCGGTTCCAATATAGTAGCTTATTTTACTGCAGCTGTACAGAAACACAGGGTTTGCTGTTCCTCAGAAGAGCAGTCTCCTTCCTTTTTGATATATATGCGGCTATCATAAAAAACTGAACAGTATATTAGCCAGGAAATAGAAAACAAAGAAAAAAAATAAAGTGAAATACCCTCCTGCCAGTGGAGATCAATGTGGAGTAGACAACTCTTCTACCACAACTGCAAATTCCACCCCCCATCACCGTAATGCTGGCAAGCTCACAAGTGGGACCTTGCAATCACCAGATCACCTCATTACCATATTATGATAATCCCCCAGGTATGTGCTCATGTCTAATGATGCATCAGTCTTTATTAATCATCTTAGTCATGCTGGTGGAATACAGAACAACAAGGGATAACAACTTAATAAAACATGGTATACCTAACTAGAGAGCAAGTAAAGTATATTATACCTACTAAGTTCATAGTTTCATAGGTGTTTACTAGACTAATGATCCCATGGATCTATATAAGCCTAGCCATGCATCCCAAATCTCTGACAAGTTCTGATACCCTTGATAAGTGCAAGCATGGGCTTGGGAGATAAAGCATTTACAGGCTACCCGTATCCATTAGAGACATAGGTGCCAAATCAGGGATGAATTTCCAGTTTCCCCACAGCAATTGTCCAAGTTGCACTTGAATTGGGTTAGGGAGGAACTCTGCTTCACATGGATGAGGAACCTGTTCCACATACAGGGTTATCTCTGGCATACATACCTATCTCTCCAGCAGGTCCTATTTATATCACAAGCAAGGTTTAAGTCCTTAGAACAGGTAATTCTGGTGCTTTTTGTTTTGTGGATATGCAGGAGGTCCATCTGAGTGGGGTCTGACAATGCCCTGTATGCCAGGCATAGATCTCCCCTCAAAAGCCTGTAGGAGACAGAACACAGGGATAGGACCTTAAGGCGGTCTATATAGGATATATTATTTATGCCCTGTATTCTTTTAGTGATGAACCTCTGTGGATGTTCCAGTTGTTGGATATGCCTGGTTAGATACATACCAAAAGGGGTACTGTATTCAATGATAGGTCTGATGAATGCCAGATACAGTGGAAAATGACTTCTTTGGACTTAGATGCCATACCTTTGTTTATAAGTCGCGCAAAATAGAATGATTTCCTCTCCACTGTAGACATGTGATAATCAAAGGCTATGTGTGTTCCTAAGTCCCAGACTACTGGGTCAACTTTAAGCGGTGTGTTGTAAATATGATAGTTACCAGGGATGGATGACTTCTCAAAGGATACTACTATGCATTTCTTAGCATTTAGTTTTAGTCCATTACTCTGACACCAGTTTTTTGTCTGTGTCAGCCTCTCCTGGAGAACATCTGTGTCAATGTGAGATTCAATGGCAGCTCTTAATGCACAATCATCTGCAAATTTAGTCAGTCAGAGATCACTGACATTGGTCTTGACTTCTAAGATGTAAATGCCAAAAAGGAGTGGTCCAAGGATGATCCGTGAGGTTCACCACATGTGGCTGCCCACTTTGCAGAGGTGGACTCCCCGATTCTAACTTTGAAGGTCCTGTCTGTGAGCCAGCTTGTACCTAACCTCCTCAGTTTGTCAACAATGCCCGAGTGGGGTATTGTGTCAAATGCCTTGGCTAGGTCAAGGTAGGCAGATTAAACGATTTTGCCCTCATCCAGGTTGCTGTTTCAAACCATGTCACATGCTGATTTACCCCAGTATCACTACACATGTCATTCCACTGTGCACTATGTGATCCTGTCTGCAGGTTATAAACTGTTGATGTCTTTTGTCTGCTACTTTTTAGGACCATTATTCATACTTAAAGAGGATATATTACACCGTGCAAGATAAATGTAAGTATCAGTGCAGTATGTTTCTAGGGTTGTAAATCCCAGGGACAAGAAAGAAAGCTAAGTAAAGTGAACCTGTACTACACTAAAGGATGAGCATATACCAATGAAACAATACAGCTCTAAATGACAGTCAAAGGCTGGATAGAAAATCAGATATGAGAATTCAAGACAGTAACAGTAGTGTGTGACACAGATCAAGTAAACAACCTTTTCGATAACCCTATACTAATAAATGTAAGGATAGAAGTAGGGTGGTAACTACCAGGTCATTGGGATGTAAGGTATACTTCTTCAAAATGGTTTACTTTTGAAATTTGAAGTGCCTGTGCTTGAACAGCATTTGTTCGAAAGGTACTTTTCCAATCGGTACAATGCTGAACCAGAATGCATTGAATACACAACACTGAATGGGTAATGTTATTCGATTATCTGAGTTTGGAAATTTGAATGGAGAACATGGTTCAGTAAGGAATAGGGAATTAACTCAATTTCCTCAATGCAATGTGATCACAGAGTTGGTATATATAATTTGCAGGGGTTGTGGGGGGTACAGGGGGACTTGCCCCATGCAAAATAGTGAAATTCACATGTCAGTGACGCTAGAGTGTAATGGTACGTTACAGTGCATAGGTTGGGTCACCTCTTGCTAAGTCGAATACATCGAACTACAGGTGTCACTATATTCATTTTCTACTTAGATGCTTGTTCAGTGCTGTGTTTTTCCACATTTTGGGTTGACATTGTGGCCGGTTGATGAATGCATTTTCAGGATTTCAGTAGTAAACCCTTCAAAACATATATCATAAATGTCTCCTCTGTTGCATATATAAACATCCTAGTACTCAACAACGAATACGTGAAGTGATAGGTCATAATGCCCACAGCTGTCAAAGCAGGCAATAGTCAGTCATATTGACTGGTGGGCTAAGCTACAGATAGAAGGATTCATGCTTGAAATCCTAGAGAAGAAATTAGGGTAACTCAAAAACATGAACTCACACCAAAACCAAGGCAGAAACTTCATGTAATATTTCTTATGGAACAACAAACTGCACTCAGTGATGTCAACATTCTTGTAAGAAACTGAGCAGCCAAGTCATTCTTAAAAGAAAAGTGCATTGTGAGGGAGCAGACAGGTCTGGTTATTCAACCTGCAGATCTCCTAAACAAACATGACTGGTTACAACAATGCAGTAGATTGTGTTCTAGACAAACATCACTTTTTATTAGAGATTTCAGCTTGATACATAACACAGTATTTATCATGTCTCTTGCTTGTCTCCTGTGTATTCCTCAATCTGTCTAAGGCCTTTGGTACTGTCTCCCATTCCAAATGTCTAACTAAACTCTCTGACCTTCATCTCTCTACCTCCTCTGTTAACTGGTTTTCTAGCTACCTTTCCAGCAGGCAGCAATCCATTCACAGGCAAACTGTCCTCTCCCCTTTCCTCCCAGTAAACACTGGCGTCCTTCAAGGATTTATCCTTGACCACCTCCTGTTCAATATTTTCACTAACAAAGTTCACTCTGCTACTAACCTCTCAACACTTCTACAATATGCCGATGGTTTCACTCTCATCACCTCTGCCCACAGAATTCCTGAACTTCTAACTGTTACTCAACACACCTTCTCCTCTAAGTAAAACAAAAATTATGTACTACTGGTAATGAATCATGGATAGTAACACAGTACACAAATGTCCAAAAACACACTACCCAGGAAACATGGTATAAGAAGGAATGATAAACTACTACCACCAGTGAGAATGAAACAAACATTAATAAATGAAAAAAGGTAAGCGCTTTCGTGAAACTTTCATTTCATCAGATCATTGCAACAATACATTTAAAATTCCCTTAAATACCAACATAACTACTCATTCTGCCTATCACAGGCAACAGCATTTATCATTGTCATGGCAACCATTTAAAACCCACACTACTTCAAACATATGTTCAAAAGAAGTCACACTCTAACATACATGTTCAGACTTTATAAATACTCCATAGCCCATGCTTTGAACTTACGCCCTCTCAATATAAGAAGCACTCATCAAAAATACCTGTTCAAACAAGAACTTAAACTTTATCTACAAAAGATGTGGTCCTGCCCTTGTCAAACCCCCACTTCACTTATTCTCCTTCTTATCTACGAAAGTCCTTTTTCCTCACATACCCTGCACCTTCTTTTACTTTTCCCTGTTTTTCCTATTTTTAAATGCACCAAAACAATATAAATAAATAAATAATAATAGGTTATTGTATTATTACTGACTCTGTACACTGGAATGACCTCATTTATGGTATTCCAATGAATTTCATACTCTGTTATTTTTTAATATTTTATATTTATAGATTTGTTACCTGTTAATAGATTTATGTTATGTCATGCTATTACTTGCTAGTACACTTATTTTATTTGTTGATTATAATTTTGTAACTTTTGTAATAATTGCAAATTTTCTGGAGTTTTTCTCCTTGGGTCTCAACTGAAAATGGGCCCCTGGCTCAGCTGGACTAACCTGATTACCAAAGTCAATAAATAAATAAATGTCTAAGCTCGGCATCAAAAGCCAGTCTATCTCCATTTATGGTGAAGTTTTGTCTCCACTCTTACGAGCCTGCAATTGTACTGAGGTTTATATAAAATAGGATTGGGTGGACATGAGGTGGAGCAAACAAATACAGGAAGGATCTTGCAGCCGTATCATAGGGCGTATGCAGCTCATCTAGATCCCATGCATTGGCTCCAGAAGTTATACATGGAAGGCAGAAACAAACTAGTCCATAGTTACAAGGTTCTGCATTATAATAGTTCAAGAGTGAGAGGAAACAACTATAGTAAAACAAATGGCTACCATACACGTTAATAGCCCAACAGAGAGTCAAATTCCACCATAGATTTGAGGTGGACACATTAAGCTGGTACATCAAGAGTTTGTGTGAGATGAGTGGTAATGCAACAGTCCACATGCACAAAGCCAAAACCTGCCATGATTTATAGGAATAACTGAGCTAAAGCCACAGAGTAATCATGCTTCCAGCTGCTGTAATTAACCATCACTAACTAGTTTGGGGCCTCTAAAATCAAGTCTATAAGAAAGCCCATAAATTACTGTAGGAAAATCATCATGCTACCAGTTAGATGGCAGATGAGGAGGAACCTAAGAAATCCTCATGATCCTCCTGCTTGCATAACTTACTAATGAAATTAGCAGTTGTAGTACTTACCTTGCTCAAAGCAAAGAGTAACAACAAATTATTTTGCTCTAAGTCTTGACCAGCCATTGCTGTGTCAAGAGGAACCCAGGAAGAAAAAAAAAACACCAAATAAAGATAAACAGTTTCATCCAACCAGGTCTGCATGCTACAGGTGAAGTCAACATTACACAAGTCCAAAATAATATTTTACAGATGTCACAGGTATTAGAATAAAAAAACATTTAGTGGTCCAGATCTCCAGTATCTCTATAATTTAGGCAGCTAGGTCACTATGTGTGTCCCACAGGAGAGAACTTCATCTATTTTACTCCACCCCAGGCAGTTACTGAACATTAAAACATCTGACATTTGAAAGTGATCTCAGTCCCCAATGCCAAACTCTAGCACCATGATGTAAGTTGCTTCTGAAAACAATGCTTCCTGCAAAGGCAAAAGGCATCGGGAGGAAACTTCTGAAGCTATACATAGTGGAGCATCAAAAAGGTATCTCTCAAATAGTGTGCAAGTCATGCATTAAAAATGATTGTAAAATAAAGAAAAAAGCAGTTAACCCAGCATAAAACTACAGCTTTAGAAATTTAATTTATAACATCATTGAGATAAATATTGGCAACTCACTGGTGCAATGATGATCCATAGCAAGAGTAAACAAAATCTTTACATTCTGGTACCTACCTCAAACAAGCAGGCAAAAGAAAAGTTACAGGCAGAAAAGTGGCTACCATAGCAGACTGTTGGAACCAATGTCTAAGCTTTAAATTGAGTCCATTCAATAAGAGAAGCTGTAGCAGCCAAAAAAGCCAGTCAGCTAATAGTCAATAATAGTCCAGATGTAGAATATAAGTAACCAAGCTGTGGCTCTGCCCTGAGATGAGGAAGCTGCCCGTGCCTAAGCCACAAGGTAAAATTCAAAGCAGCAACAGTGGCAACTGAATTAGAATGCATCAAATCACCAGTTATCACTAGTGGTCAATGCATAGGTTCATAGGTTCATAGGCTGGTACTAGGCTATCGGCCCTAGGGCCTATACAAGCCTAGCCATAACAATTCCCTGGTCAATGCAGAAAAAAAACTCTTAAAGTATAAACTGGGATTAATAAATTCAGAGTAGTTTTTTAAAATAAGTTCCAAAACGTTCAAGTCACTCTCTCGGCAGAACTAGTAAGTTAGAATAGCGTTTTGGTCCATGGGATGGATATATCAAGGACTGTCACTAACTGTTCACATGAGGGTTGTTAAAGTAAAGTAGATAAAGAGCAAACACAAAGTGAACAGGTGAATCAACAAAAACTACACTAGTAGCCAAAAAACAGCCAGGCAGCAACAGCAGTAGTCCAATGAAGGTCTGTCCCTCAGCTGTGTATCAGGATAACAGGAAACACACAACTCCCAACAATACAAATGGAATAAAACTTTATTGGATTGAAGCTCTTTTCATTTCACCACATGAAACTTCTTCAAAATAAATAATTTACTCATTTTTGTTCTTAAATACCCATAGTGGGTTTGTACAAATTTAAAATCAACCATTTTATTAGATGCTAGTTCCACACAATTAACTTAAGTAACCATTGAAAATCACAGAATTTTGAAACTTAAAGTGCATGCTTTTTATATTACATAAACAACCACTTTAAAAATATACACTGAAAATATGTATACCCATGAATGCAGGTTTAAATATTTTCTTATTTTGTGTTCTGGTGTAAACAAGAAAAACAGTGCACAAAAGGTTTATCTAATAGTTCTACTATATTTTATTTATGTTCCTTCACCTACACCAGTGTTCTCATTTTTAAAGCAGGAACAATAGAGAAGTGATCATTTAACCCTGGACTGGTGCAGTAGTTCGGGTACGTAGCAGGTGTGCACAAACAAACTAGAACACATGCAACACTGTGAAGAGAGGTAAGGACACAAACAGGGAGGTAGAAGATAATGGAGAAGACAGGGCACCAGATACAAAGAGGAGAGTCAGCTGTGCTGCTTCGAAGAGGAGCTGAGTTTAGCAGCTGGGGACACCATTGGCTGTGATGTTGCTGGCAATGACATAGTAGCCATTGGTGGTGCTGAAACAGCCTGGTTGGTGACAGGGATTCTGGTCTAAATGCTGTTGCATAACAATGTCAAATAACTAAAGAGAAAAAAATGTAAAAAAAAAACGCATGTACATGAGTGGAGGAGAGAAAAAAGTGCATATACAGTGACAGAATGTAGATACATTCTCATAATCTCACCTCTTTGCCAGTTTTGTATTGCAAAGGTGAGGAAACAACCACTCTACGTTGACAATCATGTGCCTATCTGCAACTTGCATGGGATTTAAACCAACAACCTTCATCTATTCTAATGTTCAATGCACTTAATTTACATGCTAAGCTACAAAAACAGGCAAAAAAAGCCTTAAGAGAAACATAAGAGTACCTGTGTGCTCAAACATGCAGAATGAAAGAGGCATAAACATACAAGCCTGAGTGGAGTTGAACCCACTCCATCACTTATAAAATTTGTCATGCTGCATTTACAGGCTGGCTTTCAGTAAAAGTCAGACAAAGGTTTTCAGGGAAACATAGAGTAATACTGTGTCCCACACTTGCGGAATGAAAAAATAAGAAGTGTAACAACTCTTCCGGACATCCGCTTTACAATCTACAGTCATTATTCACAGCCATAGTTTACCCTGTAATATTTTGCAAAGAGAAGTTATCAAAACCTGGTGACTATACCCTATTTCATATGTGGCCGCTACCATGCAAAGACTCTCAGCTCATGTGGACAGAAGATGGTGGGCAAGGTCAATATAAGCACTGCATGAGAGTGATTGTACATAACATCTGGAAGTGTGACACATGGCAGTCTAGCTCTTTGGTATATGATGAGCAATGCCAGTACTCATCAGTTGTACATGGACATCATTGTTGTCTTTATGACCTGCCATGCACCGTACTCTTAAAAAGTTAAAAGATAAGTGATTTGGAAGCCTGGAAGCCCAACGTGAGCATGTGAGAAGTGTGTTTTTCTATTTTTTACTAGATTAAAAGGTAGAAATGGGACTTCAGGAAAGAAATGAAAAGGAGAACCAAACAAAAGTAGAAGAGAAAGTGAGCAACTAAGGAGTGAGCAGGATGGAGATGGGGAAGGTGGGGTAAATATTTTTTTGTGCACTGGTGTTGATTTTTCATGCATAAAGATAAAGGAAGTTGGGGAAGAAAGAAAAGGTATTAAGAGGACGGTAAAGATGTTAGGTTAGATAGCAGAGAAAGACAGAGTAGACTAATGAGATAGTGGTGAAGGAGACATAAAACCAAGAGAGGGCAATGGTGAGGGGAAGATCATACAAGCAACAGGGATGGGCATTGACACAAGATGAAGGAGAGTACCAGGCTGGGGGACTGGATTAGGCTTTGCAACTGCAGCCCCTGTCAGCCAAGAGCCAATGGGAGATTAGGTCCTATCACCTTTGCACTCTGTCTCGTTTAGTGGACACAGTGTCATTCATGGGCATGACTCAATGAGTCACTGCAGGAGGTTCTCCAGCTTGTCAAATCAGGAATCTCCCCAAGAATGTTTGCCAGCTGCTAATAAGAACAAAGGTGCTACCTTCCCTGGTACTGCTACATGCAGGGGTAAAACCTCTACCATCTGGTACAGGGCTACATATAGGCAGTGGTGTAGGTACGCAAGGTTGTTTGGAGGTAACTTTGGTAGGCTGGGACCCAAATGTGATGGGTATGGGTGCTTCTTGTGGTGAGGGTAATACTACAAAATGACATAAGGACTTAATATTATAAAAAATGGAGCATTTTGGATCTGCATCTGTAATCTCTGTGCATTTGTTAAATAGGTAATAGCAGAACACGGAGAAATAATAGTGCATACTGTTTATCCTGACTTCACTGAAACATTAAAGATTATCCCAGATATGCTGATCACTAATTAATTATTTGAGTTAATTGTCAATTTGCAGATAATTCAATGGGTAAAACACCAGATAGGGAACGAATCATAGGAATTCAATGTATGCATATGGGGGGGGGATATGTGACTTTACTGTGAGGGGTTCCAAGTGATTTCCCCCCAGGGTCAATTGTAGGGTGATTTATTTTTTGGACTTTTATCTCTCAGATATAAAAGAACATGGGCTATGGATAACCAAACTACAGATGACTACAAACTGGGAAACATAATAGTGTAAACAAAATGATGCTAATATTCCTCATGATGATATCTTCTTTTCTTGTAATTTGTGCATTTACCTACTTTTATTATTCGTTTTTCTATCTGTTGTTAGACTTATTTTATGATTTATTGTACTAGTACTTATAAAATTAGCACATAAATAAACTTGACTCACAACTCAAATTTGAACCTACAAAAATGTACACCCAGCACAGTAATGCTATTCTCATTATTAATGTCAGTAAATTCAGCTGGTTTTGTCCTTTATCTGTCTAGATTAGAAAATGAATCAGAAGAATAACAAGATGGGTATCAAAAGCAGACAAAGAAATTCATTTTGGGAGAGACTTAATTGCAAATATTGAAATTTGCTCCTAACTTAGAAAAAGACAGGCTGATTGTTTATTCGTGTGCACTCCTAAGGAAAGAGGTGAGGAGGACCAGTCAGATGAGGATGAGAGCATATAGCTGTTTTTTTTTCTTTTTCTCTTCATCTTCATCATGATGGGCACAGATCAGGGAACAATGGACATGACTGTTGATGATCCTGAGCTGAGGAGTAGGCAAGGAGCATTAAATCAGGGAACAGACTTTTTCTATTAGTTCTTTTGCCCCTCAACTTAGAGTTAAGGTATGCGAGATCAGAGAGGGGCACAGGGTACAAGATGAGCCAGGTATGAATGCTGTACTGCAAATCTGAAAAGAAAAAGTGAATTTTCTGAAGTCAAATGTTTGACTATATTTGCTTTGAGTATTTATACTATGAAAAACTATACTCTGAAAAAAAAAAAATATATATATATATATATATATATATGTGTGTGTGTGTGTGTGTATGCAAATATATTCACCCTTATCTGCTTTTCTCCATCCATAGCAAAATTACAGGAAATCACTTAAAATCTTTCGCTGACGTTGAAATATAGCTAAAAAAAATCTAACTTGCTGCTTCATTCCAAAAAAAAAAATCTTATGCTATTTACTCCAAACCAACACCTTAACCAGAAAAAAATTCATATTAACTCAAGTAATAACACAAAAATAGAAACCATAAGCCAAACTAAGCTACTTGGAGTCTTAATAAATGACAATCTCATGTTTGATCACCACATATTTCATTCTATCAAAATAACTCTCACCAAAAACATGGTTCCCTCTATACAGCCAATCACAGATCAAGCAAGGATTACAACCTTAGCAGCAATATACCTCCTTCCTTCTTTATCATAGGCTTCTCTTATTCTTAAAAATATTAACACTATGTTTCAAACTAAACTCGCTATTACAAATAGCTAAATTTGCAGCCAGTCCACCAACCTGATAAAACATACCACTGCCTTGCATTAAAACAACACATACACGTGATGTATACACACACATACACATGATACACAAACAATATATGCACACACACACACACACACACACACACACACACACACACACACACACACACACACACACACACACACACACACATGCTTATACACACACGTTATAAACCACACATGCATACATGATACACTCACTCACACACACACACACACACACACACACACACACACACACACACACACACGTGATATACACACACACACACACACACACACACACACACACACACATGATGCACACACATACACATGATGTATACACACACACATACACATGATACACACACAATACACACACACACACACACGTTTTATATATATATATATATATATATATATATATATATATATATAAATGCAAACTGGTCCTCAGCATGGGTTAGGGTTAGTTTGGAGAGAAAGTAGTGATCACTAGACCTGTTGAATAAGAAGAGGCTGTAGAGTATGCCAGTGGTCAGTTGTGACAAGTCAAAATTGAGAAAAAAGATTAGATTTTTACTAAAAAGAAGTTAAACAATTGATAGCAAAAGTCTTTGGCAAACATACTGTGTTACCATGGAAAACTATACCACACTATGTGGAGTGCTGCACTAACTTCCGGGATTTTGCTAACAGATGGTTTGTGCAGCTTAAACTTATTGCAAAGAAGCTACTACATTTTGCTGTTGGGGTCAGTTGTTACAATTAATAACGTCAGGGCCAATATGTCTGACATAATTTTACTGAACTGCCCTCCTACCTGTTTATATAAACTCCCACTGACTTCTGTCATGGAGTTTATTAAATCTCCAGATACTTAAGGTCACATGAAAATGTTACACTCATCACCCCACATATTACTGCCATATGTAAAGTACTTCTAATATAGTTGTGTATATCCTTTAACACTGTTTGTCATACTCTAACAATTGCATGATTCTTGCCATCAAGATCTTTTGTACCTTAAGTTAAGCTTACTTAACTCTGCTTCTGAGTGTCATATGTATATGCCATCAATTCTGTTTCTAAAAGCCTCTTGAGATTTTACATTTGCAGATAGTTTGTTAACAAATGCCTTATCTCAACATGATAAGGGTAATGCCTCCTTAGACTGTGTCAGTGTTTTGTTTTTTTTGTATGATGCATCTGCTATAAAACATCAGTCATTAGTTAGTGTTATGTTCCTCTTTGTGCCATTGTATAGGTCACTGATGGATATGTGGATCAAGCTGTCCACATTTAGTGCTCGTGCGTTAGAAGAACAATGATTCATTGCTGAAATGAATTCTCAAAAATACATAAATAGATAGATATTCTTTGTAGTGATAATTCAGAAGAAACAACACTTCTTAGGTCTTCCGTGCAGCCTCTCCATTTTATCCTCTGATAATGACTTTAAAAAGCCATGTAGTATGAGATGTTTTCAAGATAAAAGTATTAGCTTTTTTATCTTGAGAACAAATATGAGTCCTCTTTGTGTGAAGATTTACATGTAGTTAACCGAGTCGCCCAACAGAAAATAAGGGTTGCATTAATGCTCATCCATGTATCCAGGGAATATCTATTATCTTTATAGGTAATGATATGTGAAAAAAGTTTTGCCTTCCTTTTAAACAATGGATTAATTAACTTTATTTTTACCACATTACTGCTTGACAAAAGTTTTTTTTTCTCTTGTTAGCGTTACACATTTTCCTGCTTTTGTAAATGCCTTTACAGTTCAGGAAGATCAAGCAACTTCATATTTCATATCTCTTCTGAATTTTTTAATGCATTCATGCACAGTGATTTCCTCAAAAGATGTTAAATCATTAAGGAGTATGAACCAAAAATAAAATTCTACACTGAAGATACAGAATAAATATCGGAAGAAGCAAGCGGAAGCTGTAGCCTTGAATGTAATCTCAAGTGGAACATTAACTTAAAATAAAAATGGACATGTTGACAGCCTACTGCATTAAGAGTTAAAATATAGCAGTGTGGTTTCTCATACAGGATACATTACAGAATGTGCAAGATGAATGTAAATTAGAAGTACTATTTATTATGCTTCTCAAAGACTGTTACAGTTTATTCATTTTTCTACAATGCAACCTCAATCGTAATAGAGTTTATTTTAATTCTTATAAAATTACTCTGCATTGATGTGGATATGGGGCATTCCATATGTTCGCATGCTTATGTTTAAATTCACCATAAACTACCCAACAACTGTATGGTTTCTGTGGATAACCTACTGCTTTTTTTTTGATTGATGTGTTAACTGACTTTTGCAAATAAAAGTAAGTTGCCTTGAAAATAAGATTCAGTCTCAGTGGGTCTGCCTGGCAAGCATATCCATATCAGTCAGTAAATGTGAGAATCAGTCACTTCATCATCCAGTCAATCAGGATACACTGTAACAGATAACATAATCAGGAGTGGAAGGAGATCCTCCATGTGTTCCTATTTTTGACATGACTGCCATCAGTAATTAGTAGACTAGATGAGTTTCGGTATGCCAGAGGTAGCATATGTCAATTACATCTGCGAAATTAATTTTGGGATAAGTTCTCAAGTGTGAGCATATAAATTGCAGGTGATAACAGCTTCCAAGTGAAATACTAAGGATCAGATTTACAGGTACATTTTAAAAGAAGCATATAAATTATATACCATATTATCCTAGTTATAGCCTATAAACAAATGGGCTACATTGTACATTACAAATGTAAAAGACATGACAGATGCTACAGCAAGAAAACAAATTACCTTGCATATATGTTCTAGTTTACCAGATACCTTACTAAAAGGATACAAGGCCTAAACATGTCCTACATGGACTGTCTCAATGCTCTGTCACTATATTTGGTATCCTACAATCTGCTAAGAGGTTACTTGTGTCTGGCTTACAAGGTTTCCTGCAACCCATTACTGATTAATTTATTGCACATCAGCAAGTTAGATGGCATCAGAAATACTCATTCTAGATGTCGTTCATCCGGTCATGATAAAACAGTCTAACAGTTGTGGGTTCAGTTCAAGCAGCTTTATTACATACAAACACATCAGGATTGAGGCTTAGTAACTTAAGCTTAAGTAAACTTATAAACAGACTGACTACCACACTCATTCATGTTAACACTCTGGCTGTTCAGTCAAAATGGCACTGCTGCCTGCACATGCTCTTTGTTTATTCGCACATGCCATCACTTTGAAATGCTTCATAAAGTCACAACACACCCTCTGATCTACATCCTCCCTCTTTGAGAAATACATATAATCATTGACATGCAGCTGTACAAAAATAATTACAAGTGAAACAATTATGTCCAGGTTGCTGTGTATTTTACACTAGGTCTGAAAATACGACCTGATCGTGTGACATAAAAATTAGGACTGGGTTTAGCAACAGGGACTGTCGTTAATGAATGTTTAACTTCAGCAACATCTGAAGACATCATCAGGAATGGGAATAGGTACTGAGACATGTCCTTCAACAGGAACATCCTCTGGATTGCTCTGAATCTAGAGTCTGCATCACAGGTACGATGATGCGATATTGATTCAGACAGTGGAAGAAGATGCCTGGATTTCTTCTGTATTCTATATCCTCAGATTCTACTAAGTAAGACCTTGGCTTGGCACATACACCTCTCACTTGACCAATTTGATCAAAACCTTTTGCAATTTGCATCCTCCCTATCTCTCCTTCTTTGATTGGAAGAAGAAATCTGTTCAGTTTTATCATAGTTGGACTTCTGGAATGAACAGTTTTTGAATAGTTAGGCTTTGATTGCTCCGGTGTTTTTAGCATTAGGTACCAACAAACTGGAACTGATAGGCAAGATTGTTCTTGTTTGCCTAGACAGAAGTCTCTGAGCAGGTGAGTAAAGTAAATTGTCACGGGGTATATTGCAAATTCAAAAAAACATTGGTATTGTCACATTTTGACCTCTCTAGTAATTGTTTTGCACTTTGTACTGAATGTTCAGCTAGGCTGTTTGACTGTGGGTACTCAGGTCTTTTGGTAACATGGATAAAGTCCTACTCTTATGCAAATTTCTGAAATAGCTGACTGGTATACTGGGGACTGTTGTCAGAAATAACTTTGTGTGGACTACCATGGACTGAGAAATGACGTTTCAACTTAGTAATGTCAGTACTGGATGTTAGGTTGGGTAGCAGATCAATCTCGAAGCAATTTGAATAAGAGTCTACCAAAACTAAGTAATGTTGACTATTCCACATGAATATGTTAGAAGTTAGTGTTGACCAAAATAGTTCAGGAATCTGGTTTATCTGAAGTGGCTTTTTTTGCAAATGAGGTTTAGTACTATTGCAAACTGAACAAGATTAAAGTACTTTATCGATATCTTTGGACAGAGAAAGCCAAAATACTAGTCCTCTTGCCCTCCTTTTAGTAGCTTCAAAACCTGTGTGGCCACAATGCAAAATCTGGATGTATTTATGTTGTAAGGAAGTAGGAATGACAACTTTAAGACCTTTGAAAATGATATCATCTTCCATCAACATCTCATCTCTGTAAGATCACACTTCTGTTGGTGCACAAGATTGTTTTGATGGCCATCCAATATTGATGAAGTGGTTGAGCTTTTGCAAAATTGGATCAGTCTTTGTATGATCTCTTAGCTCATCAAGTCTCGTGGTAGAAAAATTACACACTTCCATGTCATTGGTCAAAATTCTCTGTATCAAGCTTTTCTGTGGTATTTCTGGGCAATCTGGATAAGGTATCATCCGTTTGTATAAACCATTTTGAAGTTGTAGTTTTGTAATCTGAGCATCATTCTTTTTAGTCTTACTGGAGCTGTATGCATAGGCTTTTTAAAATAGTGACTAGAGGTTGATGATCAGTCTTAATCTGGATAGCTTGGCCATAAATATAATCATGGGACTTCAAACATGGGAACACAATTGCCAAATGTTCCTTCTCAATCTGAGCGTACTGCATCTCAATTTGAGTAAGAGTTCTAGATACATAGGCTACTGGTCTGTTCTCTTGAAGAATAACTGCACCAAGACCAAGCTTTGAAGCCTCACAGGAAAGAATTACAGGCTTGTGGACATCATAGTATCTTAACGTTGGTAGACTGGCAATTTTCTGTTTCAAGCCATCAAATGCTCTCTGTTGTTGTTCAAACCATAACCAGGTAAAATTTTCGTATGTTAGCTCTCTTAAGGGCATTGATAATTCACTGAAGTCTGGTATAAACTTGCCCAAATAGTTACCCATACTAAGAAAATGCTGAAAGCCTTAGACATTGTCTGGAACTGGCATCTCAAGAATGGTGCTTGGTTGGAAGGATGTGGTCATAGCCTGAACTAGTAAATAAATGACTGACATAAGTAACTTCTGGTAGCCTAAATTTGCATTTCAGAGGATTGAGCTTTAGATTCACTTCATGTGCTCTTTCCAGAATTTCCTGAGGTTTCTGTCATGCTCTGCATTATCATCGCCTCCTATTAGAGCAGATGGACAGTCTGAAAAAATTTGCTCCATTACACACTGAAAAACACCTACACTGGCAGAATTTACTCCAAAAGGCATTCTGAGAAATCTGTACCTACCAAATGGCATAACAAATGTAGTCAGTAGTGAAGATTTGTGATCAACCATTACTTGCCAAAATTAACTCAGCATCTAAGACAGATAAAACAGTGGCATTTGGCATGAGGGAAGAAAGTTCCTCGACTGTACGCATAGGATGGTGGGGGTCTCTCTAATGCTTTGTTTACGTCTCTTGGGTCAATACATATTCTGATTTCATCTGAGCTTTTCTTATGAGTGACTACCATGGAAGACACCCATTCAGTTGGTTCTGTAACTGGACAAATCACATCTTGCTGCACCATTTTATCTAACTGGACTTTGACTCTGTCCTGCATAGCAATTGGAACTCTTCTCACTGGTCTGACCAATGGACTGATCTCTGGGTCTAATTTCATGGAGTACACAACTGGAAGTTTACCGAGCTTGTCTTTGAAAATATCAGCATACTCTGTAAAAATAGCATCGGTGAAACTGGAACTAGGGCATGTGCTTACATGATGGACTTCTTTTGGTAAAAGAAAGCAGTTTCATTTTTAAACTCTCTCTGAGACCTAACAATAACTGTACAGGTCTTTTGACTACATAAAATTGCAAGTTGTAACTGTTCTCAGCTGAATAACATGAAAGCACTACTGAGCCTTCGGTTTGAATCTCTTCACTTCCATAAGTAACAAGCTTTGCACAATTGGCCAAATTAAGTTGTTCATCACCTCTTACTCTAGCAAATGTTACTGCTAATATAACATTGCACTTTGAACCAGTGTCCACTTTGAACTCTGTGGGTTTACCGTTAATCAGAACAGTACAAAACACCTTGTTTTTTGCCAACAAATCTACTGCATTAACCTTTTCAACAACCAGTGATACACTCTGTACATAGAAAGTAGATGTGCAGCCTTCCATATAATCAACTTGTTTTTTATTGAGTGACGTTTCTTAATAAATGAATGAGGCTTGCTTGATTTACAAAGCTTTTGAAAGTGGCTCCATTTTTTACACTTGTGGCTTTGCTGACTGAATGCTAAGCACTTTTCTCTTTTGAATTCGTGATTGGAACCACAGTTACGACAGTTAATGAAACTTGACTTGGGTTTTGCTGACTAACCCTTGTGCTGCACTGAGCATGTCTATTTTACTGAGCTAGTCTTAGAACCTGCTGGAAAGGTACAGGCTCTCCCTGGAAATCCTGTAGGGGCTGCACCTACCATGTGCTTAGGCCTGTTTCTGTTAGCCATGTCCTGCATGCTGTCTATGTTTGCTCTAGAGGCTGCTAAAGCCATGCTCTTATCACTTGCAAGCATATTTGTGTGCCTTTCTGTAAGCTTGTGTATTTCACAAATCTCTGTGGCTTTGCTCAACATTAAATCACTGTCTCGAAGCATAATCTTTGTCACTGCAGCATTATTAACACCACACACAAGCCTGTCCTTTATCAACTCATCTTTCAAATCACCAAATCTGCACATTTTAGCTTTGTTTCTTAAGTCAGTAATGCAAGCTGCAAACGTTTCTCCTGGCTTTTGGTCTGTTGTATAAAATAAGTGCCTTTCCAATGTAACATTTGTCTGGGGGGGTACACATTTCTCTAAATTTACATTTCAAGCACTCAGTGTCCTCCCTTGATTCAGCTTGTACAACAATATGATGGTGTTCCCCTTCTCCTGCATACACTGCTGGGGCATACACAAATGAATGCTCTCTTTCAGTGGCTTCTGACCCCGCTAGATTAACCAGAATAAATGCCCTTGTACGTGCATCTTTATCAGAAAAAGCTACTTGTATGAAAATATCATATTCCTGCTCAAATGCTCTCCAATTCTCTGCAATATTATGAGCAAACACAAGTAGACTGGGTCTGTGAAATGCTTCTGCCATGCCAACACACAGTAATTAAGACCCTTGGAATTATCTACAAACATACACACCTATACATCAAAATTTTATGCCAGAAACTTGTAATTGCACTCAACAGTTCAACAGACTCTTTGAAATAACTGCAATTTCCAAAATTAGTCTCCTTAGCAGTGGTGATGGACAGGTTGACAGATGAGATCAGACAGGAGGCCCCGTGGACTATGATGTTTGCAGATGACATTGTGATCTGTAGTGAGAGTAGGAATCAGGTTGAGGAGACTCTGGAGAGGTGGAGATATGCTCTAGAGAGCAGAGAAATGAAGGTCAGCAGGGCTAAGACAGAATATATGTGTGTAAATGAGAGGGAGGGTAGAGGAATGGTGAGGATGCAGGGAGTAGAGTTGGTAAAGGTGGACGAGTTTAAGTACTTGGGATCAACAGTTCAGAGTAATGGTGAATGTGGAAGAGAGGTGAAGAAGAGAGTACAGGCAGGGTGGAATGGGTGGAGAAGAGTGTCAGGAGTGATTTGTGACAGACAGGTACCAGTAAGAGTGAAAGGGAAGGTCTACAAGAGGGTAGTGAGACCAGCTATGTTATATGGGTTGGAGACAGTGGCATTGACAAAAAGGCAGGAGTCAGAGCTGGATGTGGCAGAGTTAAAGATGTTAAGATTTGCACTCGGTGTGACTAGGATGGATAGGATTAGGAATCAGTATATTAGAGGGTCAGCTCATGTTGGACAGTTTGGAGACAAAGCAAGAGAGACGAGATTGTGTTGGTTTGGACATGTGCTGAGGAGGGATGATGGGTATATTGGGAAAAAGATGCTAAGGATGGAGCTGCCAGCTAAGAGGAATAGAGGAAGGCCTAAGATAAGATTTATGGACGTGGTGAGAGAGAACATGCAGGCGGTTGGTGTGACAGAGCAAGATGCAGAGGATAGGAAGAAATGGAAAGAGATGATCCGCTGTGGCGACCCCTAACGGGAAAAGCTGAAAGAGAATGATGATGAGTCTCCTTAGCACAAGAAACACTTTGAAATCACTGTATTTTGTGAAACCATGCTTTTCAGTTTAAGAAACACTTCAAAATGACTGCACTTTGTGAAGGAACTGTATACAGCACAAGAAACATCTCAAAATGACTACTTTGCGAAATAACTGTACTTTGCACACAGTAAAAACCTTTAAAATAATTGTACTGTAATAAAGCACACACTGCAAACACTTTTTACACTTTGAGATACTTCAAACAACCCAAGTTATACTTGGAATAGCTTTAGTCAATGCAAAATAGTAGCTCGTATCAAAAAACATGGTCGTTTATGAAAGAAAATGCAGTCGCTTTGCATTTCCATACTCATTTTATCCTTTTATTGTACTAGTTATGCTTGTTTGACTTCTTTCATGCTTGTTATACTTTTCTTGTACTCATTTTACTTTTAACATGCTCCTTATGCAAATCAGAAGTAATTTTGAATACTCTCATAAGTATTTCAAATAGCTTTATCAAATATTGTGATTTCGGACATTTTGTTTAATCCATAATGAATTTTGTGTTTTTGCTTGATTAAAAATGTGTTTTTTGCTTTGTTAATGCTTTGTATAATTTTCTTTATGAAAAAATCATTTATGTGAGCTTTAATTACCTGACGTTCGTTTCTGACCTTTTTCAATCATTTGAGCAGGTTGGGAAGAGTGATTCCTCTATATACCTCCATTTCCAACTGTGCACTTCATGGCTTGACTTCTGGCTTCTTGTCATTTAGACATCCTGATTTTGACACCATGTCATTCAGGCATCCCACTTTTGACACCATGTCGCTTGTCTGGTCAGGATAAAACAGACGGACAGTTGTGGGTTCAGTTCAAGCAACTTTATTACATACAAACACATCAGGACTGGGGCTTAGTAACTTAAACTTAAACTTATAAACAGACAGACTACTGCACTCATACATGTTAACACACTGGCTGTTCACTCAAAATGGCATTGCTGCCTGCACATGCTCACTATTTATACACACGTGCCCTCATTTTGAAATGCTTCTTAAAGTCACAACACACTCTCTGAGCTATACTAGAGATGTAAACCTCTTCTGCAACATCAACAGATTGGTTTGGAGGGACAAGCATATATTGCAGATGATACTGTTGTTATGAAGCAGACTCCCCATCAATATAAACTAGAGTTCATTCCTGTCCCTTTTCAAGTGCAACTTAAATCTATGGATGGAAAACAGAAAATTTACACCAGGACTGCCCCTGTAGTACTAAAGGACAGGTACAGCTCCTAAATGTTTTATTCCATGCATCAGTTTCATCAAATTATCTATCGTCTAAGCCCAGTTATTCTCACTAGGGGTAATATATAATTATTGACCATGGGATGGGTAAGGCCAATCTATTACCAAATGGGATAGGTTATGGCTAGGCTTAAAATAGAATGCAAGAGCAGCTAGCCTAGTACATATGTATGAATCTATGAACCTATTATATGTATGTGTGTGTGTGTGTGTGTGTGTGTGTGTGTGTGTGTGTGTGTGTGTGTGTGTGTGTGTGTGTGTGTGTGTGTCTCTCTCTCTCTCTCTATATATATATATATATATATATATATATATATATGTGTCTACTTCATAGGATCGACAGACCATTTCATCGACATTCATTTGGTCCACAGCTCATTTTGTCGACAACCAGTATTCAAGGCAAAAAGCTGGGATTTGCCCCCCTCCCCAATGTTGTGTGACCCTGGAGTTGATATATATAGTTAGGGGGGTGTGGGGGGCAAAACATGAAAATACAACAAAAACTTCACATTTTAAACGAAAATAGGTGGGGGGCTTCACCACCCACACCCCACTAACTATATATATATCAACTCCAGGGTCGCACAACATTGGGGAGGGGGGCAAATCCCTGTTAAGTGCCTTGAATACTGGTTGTCGACCAAATGAATGTCGATCAAATGGTCTGTCGATCTTTTCAGTGCCAAAAGGAAGAAGTTTGAACTCAGAACATAAATGTATGTGTTTGCTTGATTCTGATGTCAAAAGTTTTAGATGTTCCAAAAGTTCATTAAAACAGTATGATTGAACTATAACCTGTCACAACTCTAAGACAAGAATTTCCATGGGTCTTTCAGGGGGCATATCTAATATGCTCTAGGACATGGTTTACATTATTTTCGACTAATTGAAATAATTATGCTCAGTAATTCATAGCTTAATTAATATTACTTCAAATATTTGTCAGGAACACACACATTAGTAGATATATATATATATATATATATATATATATATATATATATATATATATATATATATGGATCCCTGTTGAATGATCAAAATTTCAAAACTTTGAATCTCATATGGCTGGGACCATATGATCGAAGTTTTAAAACTTAGAACATTCAAAAAAAAACACATTTATGCAGGGAGCAAGCCCCCCCTGCTATTTAAATATACCAACTCTGAGATTGCACTACAGTGAGGAAAAGGGAAAATTCCCATTCTGTGCTGTATAGATATCTCAGTTTAGGTGTTCAAAGTTTTAAAACTTTGATCATATGGTTTTGACAATATGAGATTCGAAGTTCTGAAATATTGATCACCTAAATGGGACCCATATATATATATATATATATATATATATATATATATATATATATATATAATCACTATTACATATATAATATATATGTTTATATGTCACATTGATATAATAAACACACACACACACACACATCATACATATAAGTGTGAATGTCATTCTGTCAGAAAAAGGAAACAAATTCCATGATTTTTCATTCATCACAAATTGTGATAACTAACCATATAATGCAGAAATGTTATATACCTAATACTAGAGCTCCACACATTTCATTTAAATATAGTTGCATAGTTTATTACTTTTTAGCATACAACTAATTTCAATAGACCTGCAGTCATGAGCTATGCCCCTTGTTGAATGAACCTAAATAAAATATTATGCAGTTTTATGAATAAGTTTTGATATAGCCATAGAATTTTACTTTATGTTAATATATGTGTGCTTATTTTGGGGGCTTACTTTTGCTGCTGTTTTTCTTTTTATTGATTGAGTGATTGATTGATTGATTGATTGATTGATTGATTGATTGACTGATTGATTAATGGGCATTTTTCTCCCTTTTTGATTGATGTATTTTGGGATGGAGGGCATAGTTTTCAAAGTTTCAGTGTTTACATTTCAGGCTAGAGCATTGAGAAAGTTCATTACAGGCAAACTTCCATGAGGACAAGGCCCTCAATACCCTATCCTCATACCAAATATCCAACTTTATGGCAAATCTTGTCAAATTATCTGCCTGTCTAGTCTCATCTTAATGTACCTTCTCCCAACTCTTGTCTATAAGCAATTTCTTTTTTTTACAGTCTTTCAAAATTTTCTGATTATCCCTAGTACCTCTATTTGTATCTCAAAAACTACTTCCCAATGTATCTTCAGTAACTTCACAATTTAGACTTTTGCATACACCCAGATAAAATCACCAGAGAACAACCATAAAATTACCGGTTAACTTATAACAAACCAAAACTAATTTCAATTCCTTCAAGCATTTTTCATATTTTAAAATGTTACTTACCTAACATTTCATGTAAACTATTGCTTCACTCTTCCAAGTCTAATTATATCCACTTACAAATATACAAAATCCTGTTCCATATTATAAAATGTGCCTGACAATAGAACAGACTGCTATTCTTAAAACAGTTTTTATTGAGAACCACAAAAAATAGTGAAACACAGTGCCAAGCACAGTATGTAGAGGCCTCCTTTTTTAAGTTAAAGTGCTTTCATTCCATAACATAATGGAACTTTATCAGCACACAATTTACAAACGTAAGACAATAAAATCACATGATGCCATCATCCAATAGAAACTTGAACAAAAGTAGTATGTAAGAACTTTCCCCCCATGGCTGTTAAACCCTACTTCAGTTTCAATCATTATTCTCGAATCATTAAAATCATTACAACTTTCAATTATTAATTGTTTAAACTATACAGATACATTGAACTGTTGTGGTACTACTGTTGCATGATTTGTATATTGTGTCAACCCAGCCACTGGGGATGCACAAGCCAGTGCATTTCTTTGTGCCGGTCCCAAGCCTGGATAAATGGGGATGGTTGCATCAGGAAGGGCATCCGGCATAAAACCTCTGCGAAATTACTGATGCAGAGAACATTTCATAATTACATACCGGATCGGTCGAGGCCCGGGTTAACAACAACCGCCACCAGTACTGTTAGCCAACAGGGTGCTGACAGAAATTGGGCTACTGTTGGCCAAAGAAGAAGAGGAGGGGGAAGGCATGCCCGAAGGCAGGAAGAGAGGAGGAAGGTTAGGAGTGTAGTACTGAGGGTAGGAACTTTGAATGTTGGCAGTATGACTAGTATAGGGAGAGAGCTAGCTGATATGATGGAGAGAAGGAAGGTTGATATATTGTGTGTGGAAGAGACCAGATGGAAGGAAAGTAAGGCCAAGTGTATAGGAGGCGGGTTCAAATTGTTCTATCATGGTGTGGATGGCAGAAGAAATGGGGTAGGGGTTATCCTAACGGATCAGTATGCCAAGAGTGTTTTGGAGGTGAAGAGAGTGTCTGATAGAGTGATGTTTATGAAGCTTGAAATTGATGGTGTAATGATGAATGTTGTTAGTGCATATGCTCCACAAGTTAGGTGTGCGATGGATGAGAAAGAAAAATTTTGGAGTGAGTGTACCCAAGGGTGAGAGACTAGTGATTGGAGCGGACTTCAATGGGCATGTTGGTAAAGTGAACAGGGGGGATGAGGAAGTGATGGGTAGGTATGGTGTTAAGGAGAGGAATGCAGAAGGTCAGATGATTGTGGATTTCATGAAAATGATGGACATGGCTGTGATGAATATGTATTTTAAGAAGAGGGAGGAGCATAGAGTGACGTACAAGAGTGGAGGAAGATGCACACAGGTGGATTATATCCTATGTAGGAGGGCCAGTCTGAAGGAGATTGGAGACTGTAAAGTGGTGACTGGGGAAAGTGTAGTTAAGCAGCATAGAATGGTGGTCTGCAGGATGATATTGGTGATCAAGAAGCGGAGGAGGAGTGTGAAAGCAGTGCCAAGGATTAAATGGTGGAAGTTAAAAAAGGGTGATTGTGAGGTGGAGTTCAGGGAAGAGTTAAAACAGGCACTGGGAGGCAATAAAGAGTTACCGAATAGCTGGGTAACTACAGCAGAGCTAGTAAGTTTGCTACAATTTTAATCATACAAACCAAGGTGAAGGGTTATTGCATAAATTTCTACTTGCAAAATACCTCACACTTTCTGAATTCATTGTCCATATATCTTTAACCACTGAAGATCCTTCTCAGTTCCAGTGAAAACTATTTTTGCATGTGTGGCAAAAATGGACAAAATTACATACACTGGCATTTACAAATGGTTATTAATGATGTTTTAAATACACACACACATACACACACACACACACACACACACACACACACACACACACACACACACACACACACACACACACACACGTGTATTCATGTCTATTCATACATAAACTACATGCAGCCTGAATAAGATAGAAATAAATACTAATTTGCGAGAACAGGGTTATGGGTGCAGTGATGCTTGGCTATTTTCTCACATTCATTGCCATGGTGCATGATGCAGACATCTGCCACATACATAGAATAATATACATCTCTGCTCTCTGAAGTAATGCAGACAGTATCTCAAAGTATTGCCATACTCTGTGCCCAAGTATAACAGAATAAATCCTAGAATGCCTTGTGTCTTTTTCAGTGGGAGGTGCACACTATGCTGTGCTGTGCACTATCAGTACAACAGCATAGTTTCCATAATGTCTTCTGTCTTTTTCTATACAAGGTTCATAATACAGTCCTTCCATGCACTCTCAGATTTGTAATATAACTCCCATAATGTCTTGTGCTTTTTTCTTTTGAATGTGCACTCTCAACACAGCAGAATAACTCCCATAATGTCTTATCCCTTCTCTTATGAAAACTGTGCACTGCAGTTGTGCTGTGCCTTTCAATACAAAATCATAAATCCCACAATGCATTGTGCCTTTACTATAGAATGTGCACACTGCAGGTTTGCTATGTACTCTTGGTATAACAGCATAATTCTTTTAATGCCTTGTGCTTTTCTTATTAAAGGTGCACAGTGCAACTATGCTGTACCCTGTCAGTAGAGAAGTGCCCCAAAACACACAGCACGCTGTGTTTTTCTGTACTGTAGCCCTACTTTTTCTCTAACAGTATTGCATAAAGTACGGTAAAACTAATTCCTGCTAAAGATTTTATCATCTTGTCCTGGGTTTATATTTCTCTATTATCACTTATATAATGTGTGACACCAACCAGGTTAATTAGGCTGTAAAGATGCTGGAAATACGTTTACATCCATATGCTTCATGTTTTACAGCTCTCAAGTCTTCAGGCACATGGCCTAATATTTCGTACATCTTTTAAATGCATCATCTTCACACAGTGAGGGTTAATAATGTTTTTAAACTTCTTCAATGTAATGAGGGATTTTTGGTGGTAAATGCTTCCAGGTGACTTCTAAGAGAATATGATTGTTCCCTTACAGGAAGGTTTGTTTTCAGGTAGTATCCTGAGTTTAAAATTTTAAACGGCAAACAGCTGAAAAGGAGTGAACCCCCCCCTCTGTTAATGACATCCATTCAATGTTATGAATCAGAGTATATGAGTCTGGAAGGAGAGCAAATCTGAAAATTCTTTATGTACATAATCTAATTTGCATAAAACTAACTTAGCTCATAGGAGGTTGTGTTACATTCTGATTGTCTTCTTTTAAGCAACTATTCTCAGTGTAAACAATCTAGTCCTGTTAATTTCTGCAGTTTTCATCTAGCTCAGTTAGTATTGACTGTTCCTCAAAATTAGATTCGACATCTCATGAAAAGTGAGTATATCAGTTAACATGTTTTCTTTGTAACTCAGACTTTGCAGGATTTTCCAGAGTCTGCAAAAGTTAACTTTGTCACCTAATGATTCTTCTGACAAGTATCATGCCCCATCAGCCCTAAGGTCTTTCACATTATTTATTTTCAGACCTGTCACCACATCATTACAAACAATAACTGACAATGAAAAAGTAATGATCATATGGGGCCATCCAATATCACAGTTAAGAAAGCAGAAGCAAGAAAACCAGATACCATAGTAGTAGAAAAAGAAATAAAACACTAATCACTGAAATAGCAATATCTATATTTGGGTCTATATCATATCACCGAAATGCAATTCCAGCGAACACCTATACATCGACACCTAATCAGCGAAGCAATTCACTGAATGTAGTAAGGGCAAAGACATAGTTGGCCAACAGCAGAACTTTGCCCTTTTCTCCACTGTAGTGCAATCTTGGAGTTGGTATATATTGTTGGGGGGTGTGGGGTGTGAAGCCCCCCCACTGAGGTGGGTTCGATTCCACGTAGATGTTGGTACGCTGTACTGTGGGCAAGTATTTTCTTACCCTTATTAAATTCAGTGAATCATTTTGCTGATTAGGTGTCAAGGTATAGGTGTTCGCTGGAATTGCATTTCAGCGATATAATATAGACCTCTATATTTATATATTAAATGAAATAAATTTCAAAATATCAAGACACAAAAGCATAAATTAGAGCTATGTGGAACAAAGGCACCAGATAGTTCCAACAGTAACAAGAGAAATGGGCTAATAAAAAATAATTACCAAGTACACTTAAATATGCTACCCTTGTAGTAACCCAATTTGAGCTCACAGATAAAACCATTTCTGGATAAGTGGAGTGTGCTGAAAAGAGCATTCTTGGAAAACAAAATGTTTAATGAAGTTTAACTATAGCCTAACTTGGGAATGAGATCTGCTTCTGTCACAGTATTAAAAGCAATAAACATTGAGAGAAGTTAAAACTTCACTAAGCCTACATTTTGCCCCTAATCATTTAAGTACCGTCTGAACCCCGAGTCATACGTTATCCTAACATGCGTTAGCTATGACATGCTTAAGTGCATATAATGGCCTGAGAATGTGTTTTACAGCCTCTCCAGCCCCAGCTGCTCAAATTCCACTAACTTGCAGCCGGAGACTTGAATGGCTATAACTCCTACAGCCCATCTACCTGACCAGCTGCTTGTGCTCACGCCTCCAAGTAGATGGATACAAGCAAGTGATCCATGCATACAAGATAAGTGGGGAAGAGAAATGGGTGGGGGGTTAGGTTTAGGAAAGGCAGGGGGATTTTAGGTTTAGGGATTGATTGGGATTTCAGGGTTAGAGAGGTTCAGAGTTTAATCAGAAGTTTAGGTTTAAGGACTGGGTTGGAAGTATTTAGGGTTAGGGACAGGGTTCTGGGAGAGATAGCTTTTTGTAAGTTCACGGGGATCGAGTTTTTTGGAGTTAGGGCACTTACCAACACGAGCAAGTGGCAGCAAGGTAGTGTGTTGCGAGTTAATGGTACATGTTTACTTGTAGTAGCCCACTCTTAGAGCGGCATCACCCAGCAGAACCAATAAAGATGAAGGAGAAGCACAACATATTCTCCAAAGTATGTTAGCAAAACAGTGCACCGAGAACTCATCACTATCTGCAAAACAGTGCACCGAGAACTCATCACTGTCTGCAAAACAGTGCACCGAGAACTCATCACTGTCTGCAAAACAGTGCACCGAGAACTCATCACTGTCTGCAAAACAGTGCACCGAGAACTCATCACTCTCTGCAAAACAGTGCACCGAGAACTCATCACTGTCTGCTAAACAGTGCACCGAGAACTCATCACTGTCTGCAAAACAGTGCACCGAAAACTCATCACTGTCTGCAAAACAATGCACTGAGAACTCATCATCACTGTCTGCAAAACAGTGCACCGAGAACTCATCACTGTCTGCAAAACAGTGCACCGAGAACTCATCACTGTCTGCAAAACAGTGCACCAAGAACTCATCACTGTCTGCAAAACAGTGCACCAAGAACTCATCACTGTCTGCAAAACAGTGCACCGAGAACTCATCACTGTCTGCAAAACAGTGCACCGAGAACTCATCACTGTCTGCAAAACAGTGCACCGAGAACTCATCACTGTCTGCAAAACAGTGCACCGAGAACTCATCCCTGTCTGCAAAACAGTGCACGGAGAACTCATCACTTTCTGCAAAACAGTGCATGGAGAACTCATCACTGTCTGCAAAACAGTGCACCGAGAACTCATCACTGTCTGCAAAACAGTGCACCGAGAACTCATCACTGTCTGCAAAACAGTGCACCAAGAACTCATCACTGTCTGCAAAACAGTGCACCGAGAACTCATCACTGTCTGCAAAACAGTGCACGGAGAACTCATCACTGTCTGCAAAACAGTGCACTGAGAACTCGTCACTGTCTCATTTTTAAGTCAATCCCATCATATCTTTAACAATAGTTGGATTAAAAAAAAAGACAGAAAAAAAAAAAAGAAAAGCTATATTCTCTGATTCTGTTGACTTATTCTAAACACATCATTATCTAACATAAGAAATTCACAACATATGAAATAATTTAATAAATACTAATCCATTTGATAATGTACATGGAGGTGGATGATCCATTTGGAATTAAAAGAAGACCTGTAATCTCAGTACATGCAACAGCCTGCATATTTCTACTCCCTCTGCTCTCTTTCTCGCTGTCTCTCTCTCTCTCTCTCTCTCTGTCAGTCTGCATGCTTATATTTCTTCAACATTCTCAATTAATATTAAAAACTTACTTGCCATTATACAGTGAAGGCCCACTACTGTTCAAAAATGTGCATGCTGATTACATACATACATACATACATAGCACAAATATTTCAAGCACGGGCAGTAATGCCCTTTTAGCCTGCCAATATGCCCAAACAGTATTTCTCATAATAAGTGTTCCGACTGTTCCTAATAATATTTAAACTAGCGCTTGCTTTAATGTTATTTCACGGTCTGTACCATGCATCAGCTACTCTGTCAGAGAACCAATTAGCACACTTCTCATACCTACAGAATCTTCTACATAAATTGTCTGATAATTCTCTACTTCTTTTTTTGATAACCCCAACATTCCTAGAGTGAATTGTCTTTAAATGCACTATATACCTGAATAAAATCTCCTTTTAAATATCTGTAAGAGACACTGTACAAGTTCAGATATTTTAGTCTTTTATAATAACTTAAATTTTCATATCCATGGATGCCAGTATATTTTCACTGTACTCTTTCCAGTTTACTCATGCTTGTTTTCTTATAAGGCTTTCAAATTGTTATTCCACACTCACGTTCGGGTCTATTGTAATTAACAAACAATGACATCATCATTTTTGATTTCCTAGACTTTATAAATCTTTTTGCACAACCTATAGTTCTATAACTATCATTAACCAATTGGTTGATATGATTAGAAAAACTCATACCTGGATCTACCCATATACCCAGGTCCTTAAATGAATCTACAGTTCCAATCACTGTGTGCTATATTAAATATTCACCTTTCATTTTATGTCTCTCAAATCTCATATGCTTACTTTTTGATGTATTTATCAGCATATTATTCTCCTGTGCCCAAATGGTCAATTTAGTCAAGTTTTTTTTGCAGACATGCCCTATCTGTAATACATGTAATCGGTTTACCCAATTTCAGGTCATCTGCATGCAGGTTATAGAACACCTCAGGTGAAAAAGACAGGTATGAAAGATACAATGGACAGTCCATTCTGCAAACCCATTGTAAATCAAGCATACACCAAGAGAAAGAAGTCTGGTCACCGTACAGCAGGTCTTTCATGAGAAAATGCACTGTAACATCATCCTTGTAACCTGCTCCATACAGCAGACTAGTAGTCTAAGATTTTCTTAAAAGCAATGTGAATTCTCTGCTTAGCATTGCAGAGAAAGTATGCTAATGTATTTCTTCCTGTAGATAAAAAACATCCTCAGTACATCAACTGAGTGTCCCAGACTACCAAAAGCCATCAGAAGAACACTAAAGACTTTTAATATAAAGACATTATTTAGAAAAAGTATTTTTTTTATTAAATAATGTCATGGTATAATAGCAATAATCCACTCCAGTATGTGGGTAATGCAAGATTTATGCACTGATAATTATGCTTAATCACTTGAGCTTTGCCCTTGTGACCAAATCATGCCAACCATTGCTAAATCCTACGATACCCACACACAGTCATGCATTACTGCTTAAATATTGGGCATAGAATAAAAGATGCGAATGCCAGAAGAAATGCAACATTGTAGCTGTAGTTATAAAATATTACTATCCAGAAGAATTAAGGTTACTTGTAGTAAATTAAATGAAGGTTTGTAAGTTTAGTACGGTCAGTACTTGGAGGTAAAACTACCAAAGTATTCTTATATTTGATTCTAATTCATGAAAAACACCTCAAAGTTGTCTATGTAGAGCTATACACTCAATGCATTGCAAACAATATCCTGTGAGGATGATGATAAATGCTTTCAGTACATATATATTAAATGAATAGCTGTTATATTCAACATCTAAGAGAAGAAATTACTTTATTATAAGTTCTAACACTAATACTTAAGTGTGCGCTAATTACAAGTGTACGTACCCTTATAGACAGAATGTAGAATCACCAATGTGCAGAAATGTATGTATCAGAATGCTCATCCTATGAATTGCTTACTTCCTTTGTATATCATAGCCTGCTGGGGATTTTTCTGCAGTCACAATACAGAGTCACCTTCGCAGAGCTGTAAGAACTGTTTATTTATTTATTGTTGCTTGCATCTGAAAAGGACAGTTACTGCATTCAAGACACTGATTAAGTGGTTGATTAAATGTGTAATTTACAGGGGTCAGGATATTCTGACACCAGATAGAAAAGAATTCATTGGTTTAAATATAGAATCAGAACTACTGCAGTTATCCAAGTATATTCATATTAGATTTCCATATTTTGAACTACTGCAGTGAACATTTCTGTCCTAGTAGCTTACAGGGATCCTTTGGGATAGGACTGAATATTTCCATCCCGGTTAACAAATGTAAAATAAATAAATAAATAAATAATTTACCAGAAACAAACTGTTAGGAAGCATTTTTGGATAGGTTCGCAAACCTAACTTGCCACCAGGGCAACTTCTCATACTCTTTAGCCAAGAGCTAGAATGCTCTTCCATTAACTATCAGAACAATCCAAAATCCTGCCTACTTCAAAACTTCTCTCCACATTTACCTGTCTTCCTCCTGGAACTGTTCCTGCGCTCAGCACCCTTGAATACCTTTCTAATAACGTACTTTCACCCAACTTTATATCCTGTGTTTTATCTACAAATCCTCTATGTAATTCCACTGAACTGCTAAATGTATTTTTAATATATGCATTCTTAATTTTGTAATACAATTATTGTTACAAAATGCTATACTTCCTTGTATATTTCATTTATACTGAATGTAATTACAACTTTGTTATCCAATATTGTTAAGCAATGCTATACTACCAATGTACATAATTTTATTTTTTTTCATTGTACTTTTTATTGTACTAAGGAGCTTCTCTTTGTATGTACATAATTTTATTTTATTTTGATTGCACTTGTTATTGTAGCGAGGACCTTTTCTTTCTAGGCCTCTACTGAAAACGTGCTTTGCACAGCCCAGTGGACTTTCCCAGTTAACAAACTGAAATAAATAAATAAGAGATATGAGATGACACATGCAGAAGCACTGAATCGGGAAAGTCCACATACATGCTGTTATCTATGCTATTATTATTATTATTATTATTATTATTATTATTATTATTGTTGTTGTTATTATTATTATTATGCTTTGGTCAGCTAGGTATGAGCTCCTGATAAGTGAAGATGTGCATCTGATCTGTGAGGAAGAGGGGGTCTAAGGAGTTGGGTGTGTAAGTTGGTTACTTCTCAATGAGATGGTGGAACATCAGAGATTGTGAATGCCTTCATTTATTTTTACAGACTTGACAACAAATAATGGGGCATTCCTTCTGTAAGCCATGTCAGAATTAATATATCAGCCTCTTACCCACTCGTTCCATGGAAATTATTAGTTAGTAAGAAAAATAAAATGAAACACACTTCTCATGTCAAGCTGAAACATCTGCTAGTGACTAACAATTGTGGATGTTTCAACTGAGCGATTACTTGTTCCCCTAATATTGTTGTAGTATAATTTATAATCCTTAGCCGATAAAATGATATAGCTTGAAAGTTTTTTTTTTAATTATTGGAAATATGTAACAGTACAGTTTCAGCTCATATCATCAGAAGAGTCAAATGTATTTTTCAGTGAAAAAATTAATTGATAGATTAGACACCCTAAAGTTGTCAACTGCTCAGTGGTTAGCTTTTCAGCACTGGGAACCCATCAGTGTGAAAAAAAACAGGTGTATAGGCAATGGAACTGAGGACCGTACATTCCTAGAATGCATATATTTATGTGAAGGAGCACCATGGAAGTAAATGAAAGGAAGACAACCAGGGAGTCAACAGAAAAAAAAAGCTATTTATAGAAATTCCACTTTGATCATTGGCTTGTATCACTCTGCTTTCAAACAAGTACTATATAGCTCTCTTTTCTTATGGTCATGTCTGAGTGCACATGCTACCTCTGTTACCCACCGTACCTTGCTGCTAGATCAATATACACTCTACTTTGATTAACAGCAGTCATCTATCTGCCCATTTGGGAAAATAACAGTTGGTTTTCTGTATGACAAGATACATATGGTTGCCACAGCAACCATAGGATTAAAACATTCACCAAGTGAAAGGGCCAGCCTTTCTGCTGCTTAATGAACCAAAGAAATGCCTGCCATCCTGCTCCATTTATGAAAAAAATCAATTTCTCGCTTGCAGGGAGTTTCTATCCAATAATGCATTTGGTATTAATATTCTGAAGGCAGATTTTCTTCCTGAAAAGAGACAAGATACAACAGAGGAAGCATGTGTGTTTAGCTCATCCTGGAACTATCTGTTCCTTTTATAAGAAAAAAAAAAACAAATAAAAGAGAGACAGAGACATCTACATCTTGTTCAAAGGTTCCAATACAACTGCCTTGCTAATATGTGACCTATTCCTAGGTTTATTGTTGCAGTTTAAATATCTGTTCATATGATTTGTCTGCTACAGTTATGAAGTCAGAGCAGCAATGTTCCTGTTTTTATAGCTTTTTCTGAACACATGAAGCATTATGAATTATAAAGCAGAAGCTTCTCACAATGTATTTAAAACTGTTTATGATTGTAATGTAATTATGATTTATTAAACTATGTTACGTGCATTTACATGTTTGAAAACCACAAACTCAGAAGACATGAAACTAACCAGTAAAATCAGACCTCAAAACTTTCAGGATGCGCTTCACATTGGAATAAAGAAACAAGTTCAGTGGATTATGGTAAAGTGATTTTCAGACAGCCTTACTGCCATGTTCAGTGGATTATGGTAAAATTATTTTCAGTCTTACTGCCACGTTCAGTGGATTATGGTAAAGTGATTTTGTGGTAAAATTATTTTCAGTCTTACTGCCACGTTCAGTGGATTATGGTAAAGTGATTTTCAGACAGCCTTACTGCCACGTTCACTGGATTGTGGTAAACTGATTTTCAGACAGCCTTACTGCCATGTTCAGTAGAGTATGGCAAATTGATTTTCAGACAACCTTATTGCCACTGCATACTGGCAAGTCAATGAGGACAACCAACTGCCTCTGCAGAATATTTTTTACTCAATTCATTCTAAGCATTTTAAAGATTTTTTTTCTTTAAATGGTCTAGCCTTCCTACATCTATCTACCAATAACTATAAAAATGGTTTTAAGCAAGAGAAGACAAAACAGTTTGGTGATATACTTGTATTGTTGGCACCTATTTAGAGTAAAGTATTTCATTATAAGAAAAACTGCTTTGAAGAAAATGTTAACCATACACATCACTGAAGCATATAAAACACATACAATAAGAAACGTCCATTTCAACTCTGAGTATGACATATGGAATATCTTCTTTGTTACAAACTACAGAATTACAGTACTACATCTACAATCCTATATTTTCTTATATTTGCCATTAATATACAGAAACTTGGATGTGGAACACGCATAGTGCCTAGTTTATACAGCAGTACAACAGTATTAATGGTTTGGTGCTGTCATTTGTCTGGACCACTGAGTTCCTGCATGAGAAGATGGGGAGTTGAAGCAAATTCAGATGATTTATTTTGAAGTATCTGATACTGGGAATGTGCGGGAATGCACCTTAGCAGTCAGAATTGAGACTGAAGCTTACAATAATTTCCCACCACATGGTGGCCGATTACTGTGAGGGTAAGAAAGTATGCTTCAAAGACAGCTATGACTGCAAAATACCTCATTATTACTGCATTAGCATGTCTCTAAAATTTACACTGATGGCCAATGCATTGTTTAGGCAAAACCACCCCTACACACACACACACACACACACACACACACACACACACACACACACACACACACACACACACACACATATGCACACACACCCATCAAAAAACAAGCACCACCCAGTGTTTGATTACACTCACAGAAACCCCACACATGGAAACCCTTGCCCATTCACTCTCTCCAGGCTCTGGTAACCATTTAAAACACACTCACGTAAACTCTTACCCATTCACTCTCACCATGCTCCAGTAACCATTTAAAACACACACTCATAAAGCCTTACCCATTCACTGTAGCCATGTTCTGGTAACCATTTAAAACACATTAACAGAAACCCTTGCCCATTCAATCTCACCATGCTCCAGTAACCATTTAAAACACACACTCATAAAGCCTTACCCATTCACTGTAGCCATGCTCTGGTAACCATTTAAAACACATTAAAATCCCTTGCTCATTCAATCTCACCATGATCCTGTAATCATTTAAAACACACTCACGGAAACGCTTGATCATTCACTCTCACCATGCTCCAGTAACCATTTAAAACAAACTCACAGAAATACTTGCCCATTCACTCTCACCATGCTCCGGTAACCAAATAAAACACATTCACATAAACCCTTACCCATTCACTGTAGCCATGCTCTGATAACCATTTAAAACACATTCACGGAAACCCTTGCCCATTCAGTCTCACCATACTCCAGTAACCTTTTAAAATACCCTCACGGAAACCCTTGCCCATTCACTCTCACCATGCTCTGGTAACCATTTAAAATACCCTCACGGAAACCCTTGCCCATTCACTCTCACCATACTCCAGTAACCTTTTAAAACGCACTCGCAGAAACCCTTGCCCATTCACTCTTGCAATGCTCTGGTAACCATTTAAATTGTCAGGATTCAGAATGACAAATTACAAAATTTGGAGACTAGCTGACCAAAAATCTAGACTTCCATAGACTATGTCAGAGATTTCCATTTCTCAGAAAATGGTATTCTCAGAGTTGGTATACAAGAGAGAGTACAGGGGAGCAAGTTCAGTATTTACTTTTCTGCTGTATTTCCAGTTTATTACAGTGTTTCTGGACTCAGCATGGTGAGCCTGGGCATTTTAATAGGGAGTACATGCTCCTACATACACAATACATCCAAATGGTTGATTCCCTACCTAACCTGCCTAGATCAAGCACCGAAGCAGACAGTTATTTACATACACACACAGACATTCATTCATAAACCTACAAACACCTGCACACATGGACAAATAAACACAAATGGACATATGTCTTCACTGAACATACTTCCATGACTAGTACTCCCATAGGAGTAAATGGGTGACCAAGGAGCTTTTATAGTGGTCACTTTTTCCTCCAACAGTGAAATTATACACAGGTGAGTGATTCTGTCACTTGGTCATGCAAATCTGGAGCCAATGACATTTTCAGGGCTAGTACACTAAAAATTAGAATTAGCCTCTCTCCCAGACTGGTGCATTTCTCTGCACATGTGACCAATCTCTGTAGTGGGGCCACCACCAGAGGAAAGCTTCGGCCTTAGGGTCTAAGAATAAGAAAAGCTTAGTGAGATGGAGAAAACTGTCATATTAAGGCTTCCCCTCACTGTAAGCCTTTCTAAACTGATGCTATAGATTAACATTTATTCTTTTAGCCTGAACGTATGGGAAAGAGAGCTAAAGCTCTGACTATAGCCCAGGCAACTAAACTCTGAGTAGTGGCTGAGGAACTTGACTGTGAAGGAGGGGAGGCTGTGTTTTTTCATCCCATGAGAACACCTCCTGCTCAAGGACAATTGCACACTGGTTGATTTCTCTTGTGGAGACTAGGGAAACAACTGTTTGGTATCTGCTATGTGTGGGAAGGCTGTCATGCTAATGGTAACTCCTTGCATCAAGGAGTTGAGCAATGCAGGTGCCATTGCATGTCCCATTTATGGGCTTTTGCAGAACATGTGCAAGAGGGCAGGGCAAATGAAAAAATATTCTTGAACCACCCCTTTCACCAATGATAAGGAAACAAATCGGGAGACAGTTGATTACCGGCATGCAGCAGGAGCAAACAGACCAAAAAGTCATACTTTTACTGCTTTAAAATGATCTCTAACTGGTGCATTAATAAAGGTTTTATAATAGTCTTCTGTACATTTTGAGGGTACACCAATATATATATATATATATATATATATATATATATATATATATATATATATATATATGTGTGTGTGTGTGTGTGTGTGTGTGTGTATGGGTCTAGGACTATTCACTGAAAGCACATTTCACTGAAACACATTTGACTGCGCACAATTCACTGAAAGCTCAATTCAATGAAAACACAATTCACTGAAACACATTTCACTAAAAGTTATATATGGCCTTTTCCCCACTGTAGTGCGACCCTGGAGTTGGTATATATAGTAAGGGCATGTGGGGGGCATAGCCCTCCACCTATTTTAAATATTTTGAACTATATACATGGGTACTTGCAATTCCCATAGATTACTCTTTTCTGAACTTAATATATATCCAAAATATGTGGGTGTCTACGCCTCCATCCCCCCTTACTATATATACTAACTCCAGGGTCACACAACAGTGGGGAAAAGGCCATATATAACTTTCAGTGAAATGTGTTTTCAGTGAATTGAGCTTTCAGTGATTTGTGCACAGTCATTTGACTTTCAGTGAAATGTGCTTTCAGTGAATAGTCCTAGACCCATATCTATATATATATATATATATATATATATATATATATATATATATATATATATATATATATATATATATATATATATATATAGATACATATATATGTATACTTTTAGCTATTTATTTTCAAACTTTTTATTGACTAGTTTGGTCCTGTTTGGTCGGTTGTCCATTCCCAGAATAATCAAAAACAGTACTCATATCACCTACTGGAAATGTATCTAGGAGTAGGGAAAAACACCCATACACTTCTTTCTAATAAATGGCATGACATATTTCAAATCCAACAAAAGTATCATCAACTCAGCCAAATGAAACCTTGGTTAATGTTTCATCATACCTCTTAATGTCCACAATGCTTGAAATCTGGGTAAACTCCAAAATAATAGGGGTAGGAGAAAGACCCAACATCAGGGAAAGATTTTAAGTATTGCTTGTATAAACTTAGAAAGTTGTTTGAACAACAGTTTTTGTATTAGTAAGCTTCTTAGTGGAGCTCCTAAGTATAATGGTCTCCACATCTTTGACTAACTTCGATCATGCAAATATTGCTAATGGTCTCGTATTTTTTTCATTGAAAGAATGGAAAAAATTCTGAACTGTAAGCCATGGCAGAAGCATTTGAAGAAAAGTTTAAGAATGTCTTGCCCATAATGAAATTGACACATGAGAATGCTTACTTCCTCAAAGAAAAATAGGAATGCTTTAGATAACACATGCTAGTGGATAAGAAAATATTGTGTAGAGTATAGAACGGCAGACCTACTTAGAAAAATGAACAAAACTGATTTCAGGTAATTATAATAGTGAAATTATTCATACGGACATTCAATGCTATTAAATTAGACAAAATCTGGCAGGTTCTGTAAAATTACGGACAATTGAGGCCTAGCCAACCCCACCCATCCAATAGATCAGGTTATCTGGAAAGATGAAAAATAAATAAATACTTACCTTATGCTGTTGCCAAGCTTTCTGTTTGTACATGACTCTGACAGTCTTGAATTTGGTGATTTGTTGCTCTGTCCAACCCATGATTTACCTGATTAATTTTCTGGGGAGATCATGGACATGATGAGTAGGAGGCCAACAAGAGAAAAGGCCAAATCTATTGGATTTCTTCCCTACGGCACTTCTATCACTTCTCTGGTAGGGCTGCTTTTCCATTATTTATTGATTTTTTTATAGTATAGAAACACTGGTTTTCGTTACTATAAAATATCAATAAATAAATGCCAGAACAGCATCATAGGCAGCTGCTTACTATACCTTTGACTAAGGCTGGCCTGATAACAGGGGTCTATATTATAACATCGAATTTTATAAAGTTCGAATGTTATATCGAACCAGTTTTGTCGAACACTGAAAACAGCGAAGGTGCAGGACACCAAATTCTTTCCCAGGGAAAGAATTTAGTGGGCCATTGCTGTGGCTTCGCTGTTTTCAGCGTTCGATATGTTGGAGCGTTACGGGTCGGGTTCAGGTAAGTGTGCGATTGTGAATAGGTTAGGGTTAGGGGGCAGGTTAAGTGAGTTAGGGTTAGGGAGTGGGTCAGATAAGTGTGCGGTTGTGTGTAGGTTAGGGTTAGGGGGTGGGTTAGGTGAGTTAGGGTTAGGGCGTGGGTGAGGTGAGTGTGCGATAGTGAAGGACCTTAGGGTTAGGGTCGAGTTGAGGTAAGTGGATAGCTAGTAGTGTATGTAAAGTTTATTTTAGGTTTAGGTGTAGGATTTCAAGTGTATGTGTGTGGATTGCTGTTTTTTGTGTGTGTTTGTGTTGTGTGTATGTTTCTCGGAATAGCGATTTTTTTTTTCTGGGAAAAAAAATCGCTATTCTGACTGTTTGATGTTTGTGGATTTCAATGTTTAGGGTTCTATATTATAACATTCGATCTTTGTAGATTTCGATGTTATAATATAGACCCGATAACAGCATAATTAATGGTATTTGAAGACAAAGTCACTAATGGTTTTGATGAATCATCCTAGTGAACACTGACATATGTCACATGAACAACACCAGTCTGCAATGCATCTTACCAGAATGTTTGCTGAGTCCTAACATGTTGTTGTAACCTTATCCTTAAGGGACTCATAAATTTGTGGTCACCTGAAATCAACAACTTAGAAACTATAAGAAATTACAAAATATTTTATGCGATACTTAAAATGCAGGAATGAAAGAACCTGAATGTTGAAATGTTTGTATTTTTAAATGCTGCTAGAACCAGATAAGATGATGGTTTAACTTCTCCAAGTCTTTTGGGTTTCTAATACCATGACAGGAATAGATCCATTCCTAAGTCAAAGTACAATTAAAGTTCATTAAATAAGTATTGTTTCAATCGTTTTTGTTAACTTGACGTGCTCTTCGTCACATCTGCAATGAGCCCAGAAATGACTCCTGCAGTTTATATAGAATTGCATGTATCGGTCGCATACCTAAATATGACTGTACATTCTTTTCTCTATGAGACCCATTGATCCTAATACTACTGGAGCTGTCTGGGTATCCTTTTCCTCACTGCATTCTTCCTGCCTGTGGATCCTGGTATTTTATCATTTTCTTTCTCTCTGTATGTAAGACACTTTAATCACTGGGTGTAGCAATTTCAATCATCAGTCCTACTTTTGTCTTCTTTTCATGGACTACTATATCTGTTTTTTTTCGCATCTATTTTTTTGAATTCTTGGTAATGGGTGATCCCATGTGACATAAACGTCATCATTTTCTATAGTGCCATGTGCCTCATGTTTCTAATGCTTCTCAGCTACTTCAGTGCTGTAATGTTTGCCTTTCAAAATGCAACAGTCTTGCCACATTATTATGCCTTTCAGTATACAGGTCCTCTGCTATTAGTATATCAAACCCAGCAACAAGATGTGTGACTCTTTCCAGTTCTGTTTTATAAAACTTGCATTTTTCTGTTTTTCCCACATGTTCAATGGACTTTGTAAAACAACATGCATGCAGTCCAGTATCCTGGGCTACCAATATTAACCTTTCATCTTTTGGTTTAAATTCACCTCTCATTAACCACTCCGGAGTTAGATACTGATTGACATAAGGTTGTTTCAGGAGTTTAGTGTACTTACTACTGTGTTTATCCCTTTTCCACATTTCTTGCCTTCCCATCTGGTCCTTCACCTTATATTCTTTCTTTTGTTTTTTGGCACATTCAGTTGCCACCGGATTTTTATCTACTTCTTGTTTGATTTCCATTCCCGTTTGACACCGATATCCTTCTGCTAAACTAAGCAGGGACGTTATTTTAGACTTGTTTTCCTTGAGTTTTAAAACTTTCACTATGTTTGGATCTTATAAGGTCAGCAGATATGTATGCAGTCCTGAGATTGCAGATCTATACAAGTAATCAGTTTTGAGGAGGCACATACCTTCTTCTGAACAGGGAAGCTTGAATTTTGGTATGCACTGATTTTTATTAAATCGTTTGAGAAGCATCAAACAATGTTCTTGTTTTCCTGTCCAACTGATCCGATTCCTTTTGAGGCCTGTCAATCACCCCAAAAGTTAGAACAGGAAGAGTAAATGTTTTAACCTGCACTTTATTCCTAGATATCAGGGCTGTTTTCAGTAATAATTATAGTCTATTATATACTAATTTTTTTTTTCACATTTGTTCATGTTTTGTTCTCAATTCTTCATCATTGCCTAAATATATATACATATATATATATATATATAATATATATATATATGGGTCTAGGTTACAACGTCGACAGATGAGAAGACTGACAGCGAAATCACCGACGCGAGAAGATCGACGGATGAAAACACCGACGCGGAGAACACCGAGATGGGGAAAGGATGTGTAAGTATGCGGTAGTGACGGACGTTAGGGTGCGAGTAAGGTAAGTGTGCGGTGTTGGCGGTCTGTAGGGGTAGGGGTGGGTTAAGTGAGTTAGGGTTAGGGCGCGAGTTAGGTGAGGGTGCAGTAGTGAATGTTTTGGGTTAGGGGCGGGTTAAGTGAGTTAGGGTTAGGGCGCGAGTTAGGTAAGGGTGCAGTAGTGAATGTTTTGGGTTGGGGCGGGTTAAGTGAGTTAGGGTTAGGGCGGGTTAGGTAAGGGTGCAGTAGTGAATTTGTTTGGGTTAGGGGGTTAAGTGAGTTAGGGTCAGGGCAGGTTAGGTTAGTGTGCGATAGTGACGGACCTTAGGGTTAGGGTTTGATTAGGTAGTGGATAGTTGTGTATGTAAGGTTTAGTGTTTGTTTGTTAGGATTTAGGTGTGCTTGTGTTGTGTGTGTGGTTTTTGGTCAGGGAATTTGTTTTGTTTATTGGTTGTTGTGATGATGTGTTGAGTGTGTGTGGTGTCGTGTTTATGAGCTGTCGATGATGTGGTGTCGGTGATGTCGTTGTCGATGTTGTGTGCTGTCGGTGTTATAACCTAGAACCATATATATATATATATATATATATATATATATATATATATATATACATACAATTCCTCCTGCTCAAGTTCCTTTATATCACATTCATGTCCCAGACTCATAATTTCTTAGTGCTGCAGCTTTCCTGATTTAAAGGTTGCTTTTACACATTTATCAAAATCAAATTACATTCTTATAGCATTTGAGAAAGTTTTGAGCACTTGCACTTGTGCTTTCAGTTACTCATCTGATGAACTAGACAGTTTTAAATCATTCTCAAAAAGAAGAGGAGAAGCCTTTACACTTTGTTGCTTTCTGGGAGCCAAACTGTAGCCAAGGCCTGATCTGTTAAGTAGACAACCTAATGGGTTAAGGGCAAGACAAAAGAGGAGGGGTGACAAAGAGTCACCCTAGAATATCCCCTTTTGAATTGTTATCCCTGGGATACTAATTTGTTCTTTATCATGGCAAAGTGGTTTACCACTGTTTCATGGTCACTGTAATGTAATTGATCAATATAGGGTGTATGTTATACAAATGTAAACACTCTTTTATCGATGAATGTGGGATGTTATCATATACATTTTTGTAGTCTATCCATGCCATACTTAGATTCATCTCCTTTTTTACAATTTCCTATTTGACTTTAAATAATAACAAATGATTGTTCCATATGACTTGATTGTTCCATATGACTTTTTTTATTACCCTTCTGTACTATTGCCATAATTGAGGTTTCTTCTAAATGATTATCAGCTCTGTTGGCATCTATTCCAGCATTTAGATTATACATCATCAGAAGACAAGTTATTGGTCTATAGTTCTAAGGATAGATTGCAGGTTCACTCTTAAGGAGGAATATAGTTTTTTTCTGTTGTTAACCAGGCTGGAGTCTGTTCAGGAGGCTCATAAGTAGTTCTAACTCAGGGCTAAATCTTCATGTAACGATGTTAATACTTTTTAGCCAGAAGTTAGGTACTGCATCTGAGCACCGGGTTTTCCAGTTAGCAGCTTTTCTTAATTTTATTTGAAATTCTCTGGCCATTGATTCTGGTGAGAGAAGAAGCAAAGGAGTATTGTATTCCAACAGAGTGAAGCTGTGGTGAGACCAGCATTAGTAGTAGCCAGGCAGTAGCCATTCATGCGACTCCCCTCGTTTCATCATTCTTGACAAGCTAATTCTTTATTTTTCAGTAAGTACTGCTTGATTTCTTTCTAACTTCAGAATATCTGCCTAAATCCTTCATCCTTAAATTTTCAGGGTCTACATATTGGTTTTCTCTTGAGTGTTTGGCAGTGCTTTGTACAGACTCAGACACTTTGAGTAACATTTTTCCTGTAAAAGGCTTCAGTACTTAATATATTGAGCTCATATCCAGGCATGTCTAAAGGACAGTTCCATGTGCTTTCTCCTGTCAACCTGGTGAGCTTGGGCATCCTGAGGCAGTATAACAACTGCCTCATGTACACAGACAAACTTCTCCTCTTACCTCCCAACACTATGACATGTGAGAGATGCACATATATAACCAAATTGGAAGCCAAGCACTCTCCAGCTAAGACTGGATTAGCCAGTCAAGAGGAGAAGGATAACACCTGCATCACACGACATTCAACACATAGCCCCCCAGAACATACACCACCACAACCCTCACACAGTAACACAAAACACACACCTACTTTTGCAGAGGCTCTCAATAATAACCAAATAACAGAAACCTCCAAGGCAGAAATGCAAACAACCACCACATTCCAGCACAAACCATGACACACATAGCTCACATAAACAGTGTGCCACTCAACCAAAGCCCATAAGGCAAATAACTTACCCAATACACTAGTCATAGGTGACTCAATAGTAAGGCACATTGATGTCCCACTAACTAGGTTGAATAAGGAGAAAGTTATGGTCAGCTGTCTGTCGGGTGCCAGGATCTGTCACATAACGCACACACTTAGGTCACTCCACAACAGGTACAGATATGCCTCTGTCATTGTCCATGTTGGTGTGAATGAACTGAAACATACCTCCCTGGACTACATGAAAAGAGACATAGAAGAGCTCTCTGATCTTGTAGCACAGACAGTTATGACCTTAGCTCTGAGTAGCATCCTACCGTCACCCAGAATGATACCACAGTACAAGCAAAAAATGATTGACTTCAACAATTGGCTACATTTCTGGTTTCGTTCTAAGGGGCTCCAGTAACTGTCTGCCTGGGATGACATGATTGACAGACCTCACTGCTTCACCAGAGATGGCCTGCACCTGTCACCCCAGGGATTCTGGATGCTGGCCAAGTCTGTTGCCAGCACTATAGTGCCTTTTTTAGGCAATGTCCTAAAGACAAAATTACCACCATAAGAGCTACAAACAAACAAAATCTGAGGGTTATGCTACTCAGTGCTAGAAGTCTAAATTTCAAAATGCACTTACTCAAAGCATTTCTTAAAATGGAGAATATTGACATCTGTGCAGTGACTGGGACCTGCTTCAAGGCTCTTGAGAGCACCCCAGCACTACCAGGCTATAATTCATACCACACCTTTTGGCCCCTAAACCTGGATCAAAGCACTAAAGGTGGTGGTGTCTCCATATTCATAAAGGATATGCACACCTCCAAACTAGTAGCCCAACATAACACATCCGAGATACTTCAGGTACAACTAAAACTGGGAAAAACTGCAATCCAGGTTGTAGCCTGCTATGGATCCCCCACCATGTACTCCCACTCCACATTCCTAAACACACTGGAAAATATTAGGGTACAACCCAATATCCTTCTTCTGTGAGACTTTAACTACCTCTCCATTTACTGGGAAAATTACTCATGTACCAACACACTTGTGCAACATTTTCTGGACTTCATTAATTCCAGTGCCCTGGACCAACTCATTCTTATCCCCACCAGGGGTAGAAACATCCTTGACCTGGTCATTACTAACATGGGTGACCATTGCTCTACACCAGTAATCAACTCCTCCCTGGTCAGATCTGACCATGAGCTAATCACCATATATCCACATCCCACCCTCACCCCCCCCTAAAGAAAACCACCATAAAAAACTTCTCCAAAGCCAATTTTGGGCTTCTAAAAACAGAGGTGGCTAACTTCACGACACCCATGCCAATGAAAAATAGGTGCATGACTGCTGAATCATACATCAATGCACTGTATGAGCACATACACAAGTGCATGGAATGGTCCACACCAAACAGAATCAAGATGCTCTTCTTCAAAAAAAGGAAGCCAATCTGGTGATCCCCCACCATAAACAAACTCTACAACTGAAGGAAAAAACTGTTGCAGAAAAGGGTGAAGTCCCAAGACTGGAAAAACTCCTTTGTTAGCCTCAGCAAAAAACTGAGATCCATCATCAAAGCCTCTAAAGCTAGCTATGAAAACAAAATTGTTGCAGATTCTAAAGACAACCACAAGGAATTCTACAGTTATGTCAAGAATCTACATGGCAATACTCGGATATGCTCTGAGTTACAGCACAATGGCAATACATATACAGAACCAGCTGATATTGCCAACATATTGGCTGATAGGTTCAGTGAGAACTTTACCCCCTTTTCACCCCCTAAAGGGCCTATCATACCTGAGGAATGCCAAGTCCCTATTATCAAGGCTACACAGGTAAAAATTGCACTGTCCAAAGCCAAGAATACAGCTTTCACAGGACCTGATAATATCTCTGGCTGTATTCTACATGAATTCTACATGAATTACAAAGTGAACTGGCACCACACCTGAGTACCCTGTTCAATCACAGCCTCATTTCAGGCTTTGTTCCTACTGAATGGTGCACTGCTATGGTCATCCCACTCCACAATGGGGGAGCGACTACAGACCCTGGGAACTACCGCCCCATAAGCCTGACGAGTCTGATATGTAAGGCTATGGAGCACATCAGAATGGACCATATAAATAAGGATATAGGGAATCTCCAAACTCTGGAACCCCATGCAGTATGGGTTTCTCAAAGGTAGATCATGCCTGATAGACTTCTTTGAGTCTGTCACTAGAGCTCTGGATGAGAGCAAGGTAGTTCACACAGCCTACCTAAATCTTGCCAAGCCTTTGGACACCATCCCTCACTCAGGAATCAAAGATAGACTTGCTAAACTAGGCATAAACCCATATGTAATAAGATGAGTTGCCAACTGGTAGAATCCACACTGTGAAAGTAGCAGACTCCATATCTAACTATCGACCAGTTACAAGTGGTGCCCGACAGGGATCAGTCCTAGGTCCTGTCCTGTTTGGCAGCTACTTCTCTGAAGTTCAAGCCAACACAAAGGGATTATGACTGACCAAGCTCCAGATGATTGCAAATTGGGAGACATTATTGATTCTCCAACTGATGTAGACATTCTACAAAAAGGCCTCACTGACACCAGTGACTGGTGCCAGAATCATGGCCTTAAGCTCAATGCCAAAAGTGCATTGTCATTCCTCCCTTTGGGAAAAATTTGGTGCCCATGAACAACCACATAGGCGGTAGTCCACTAAACACCGAAGGTGTCATAAGAGACCTGGGGACACAGGTTGACAGTTACCTCTCCTTTGATAACCACATTGCCACTGTGGTCAGAAAGTCCTTCTATGTGGCACATCTCATTACAAAAGGTTTCTCATCCAGGAAGAAAGAGGTCATAATCCCTCTCTACAGGTCCCTCATTACACCTATTATAGAACACAATGCCCCATTTGGTATGTACCTCACTAGATACCTACAACAACTGGAAAGACCACGAAAATACCTCACTAAGAGGATCCTAGGCCTTAGACACATGCCCTGTATTGACAGACTCAAAAAACTCCAGCTATACTCTGTCTCTTATCGCCTACCTAGAGGCGATCTCTGCTTGACCTACAAAGCCATGTCTGACCCAGAGCTGCTAAATATGCTACACCTAAAGAAATCCCAATCCCTCCATGCCACACACTCCAGGGACTTTAACCTCATTACCACAATAAACAGAACATGCTGGAGGGACAGGTTCCAAACCCAGAGATTTCCCATACTCTGGAACAAATTTTCCATTCACATCAAGCAGAGCACTTCACTGGCCGTCTTTAAGAGAAATCTTGATGAGTGGATGGGCAATAGGAAGTTCACCCCGGGGATCACTTCAGTGGTCTTGCTTGACAGGGGCACTGGGAACTAACTTTGGGCAGCATGATGCCAGGGAATCTTCTTGGGCTAGGCTTATATAGGTTCCAGGGCCATTAGCCTAGTACACACCTATGAACACACCTATGAACCTATTACTTCATCCCAGTTCATATACTGTACACTGGAACTTACTGTTTCTTTTCCTTCTTTTATCCATTCAGCATCTTTGTTATGGTCCGCTGGGTATAGATATTTCTCCAACATGTCTCGATTTCTTCTTTTTTGGTGGTGTTTCTATTCCTTTTGCTTTGTGTCCCAATTCTCGATAAAACGTTTTTGCACCATCAATGAATTGCTTGTTTTGTACTTTCCTTTATATTTATCTGCATATCTTCTAAAGTTTTTTTCCTGCCTGTGCTGATATCTTTAGTTTATTATTGGCGATAGTGTATGACAGATCTTGGTCTGTTCTAACAATATGCTTTGCTTTAATCACTTCTATCATTCTAAGTATTTTTGCTAACCTTTTCTCTCTTCTATACTCTTCTAGCAGTGACACTTCTTAACTGTTTGACAGTTTTCTCTGTTTGATACTTTGATGGTGGCATTTGATCTCTTCCCTTCCTCTCCCTTATTGTTGTGTATTTTTGTGCTATTAATTTAGTTGCACAGTAATGCATCCTATTCACTTGTGTTACATCACATGAATTTCTGTTAGTCTTGATTAAGGTGTTTATTTTTTATCAGACTTCTAACATGTTGATTCTTATTGACTTTCTGTAATCTAGTTTTTCCATCAGTCTTAATTTATGTAGCCATATCTATTAAATCAAACAACTGGGGGGGGGGGATTCATTGGCAGATTAGGCACCCAGAAGTTCTCTTCTGCTCAGTGGTTAGCTTTTAAGCACTGGGAAACTACCAGTGTGGAAAAGAAACATTGCTATACATAATTGAACTGAGGGCTGTACATGTAGGAGTCATTCCAGGAATGTATATATTTCTGTGAAGGAACATCATAGAAGTAAATCAATAAAAGGAAAAATAAGCAGGGTGTCAACATTAAAACAAAAAGCTGTTTATACAGAATTCCACTGATCATCGGCTTGTGCCATTCTGCTTTCAAACAGGTACCACATAGATCTCTTGTCTTGCCTCTTGTCTTGTGGTCATGTCTGAGTGCACACGCTACCTCTGTTGCTCACCATACCTTGCATCTAGATCAGTGTACACTCCATTTTGATTAACAGCAGTCACCTGTCTCCCTATCTGGAAAACAACAGCTGGTTTTCTGTACGACAAGATACATATGGTTGCCACAGCAACCATAGGATTAAAACATTCACCCAGTGAAAGGGCTAGCCCCTCTACTGCTAAATGAACCAAAGAAATGGCTGTCATCCTGCTCCATTTATGAAGAAAGTCAATTTCTCTCTTGCGGGAGAGTTTCTATCCAATAATGCATTTGGGGTTAATACTCTGAAGGCAGACTGTGTTCCTCAAAAGAGACAAGATACAACACAGGAAGTATACATGTTTAGCTCATCCTGGAACTATCTGTCCTTTTATAAGAAAAAAAAACAAATAAAAGAGACAGAGACATCTAGGTCTTGTTCAAAGGTACCAATACAACTGTTTTGTCTAATATGTGACCCTCTTCTATGTTCATTGCTACAGTTTAAATATACGTTCTTATATGATTTGTCTGATACAGTTATGAAGTCAGGGCAGCAATGTTCCTGTTTTATAGCTATTTCTGAATGCATGAAGCATTATGAATTATAAAGCAGAAGTTTGCCACTGTGTTTTAAGAAAGTTTTATGATCGTAATGTAATTATGACTTATTAAACTATGTTAAGTATATTTACATGTTTGAAAACCACAAACTCAGAAGACATGAACCTCACCAGTTAAAGCAGACCTCAAAACATTCAGGATGCGCTGGACAGTGGAATAAAAAAACAAGTTCAGTGGATTATAGTAAAGTAATTTTCAGACAGCCTTACTGCCATGTTCAGTGGATTGTGGTAAATTGGTTTTCGGACAGCCTTACTGCCACATTCAGTGGATTATGGTAGACTGATTTTCAGACAGCCTTACTGCCATGTTCTGTGTATTATGGTAAACTGATTTTCAGATAGATTTCCTGCCACATTCAGTGGATTATGGTAAAGTAATTTTTAGACAGCCTTACTGCCACTACATACTGACAAGTCAATGAGTACAACCAACTGCTTCCGCAGAATATTTTTTTACTCAACTCTTTCTAAGAATTTTTAAGATTTTTTTTTTCTTTAAATGACCTAGTCTTCCTTCACTTATATGTTCATAGGTTCGTAGGTTGGTACTAGGCTATCGGAACTAGGGCCTATACAAGCCTAGCCATAACAATTCCCTGGCTATTTCTTCCCACACTATTTACTTCCCTGGACCTCTGTCTAGCAGGGCAACTGACGTGATCCCCGGGTGAATTTCCTTTCTCCCATCCAATCAACAAGGCTCCTTTTGAAGAGGACCAAACAGGCACTCTGCTTGACATGTATGGACAGTCTATTCCAGAGTCTGGGGAGTCTCTGGGTCAAGAACCTATCCCTCCAGCATGTTTTGTTTATTGTGATGACAAGGTTTAGATCCCTGGAGCATGTGGCTCTGAGGGATTGGGATTTCTTTAAGTGTAGCATGTCCAACAGCTCTGCATTTGACATGGCCTTGTATGTTAAGCAAAGATCGTCTCAGAGTAGACGATATGTGGCAAGAGTATAGCTGGAGTTTTTTAAGGTGGTCAGCGTAGGTCATCTGCTTTAGGCCTGTGATTCTTTTAGTACGGTATTTCTGCGGCCTTTCCAGTTGTTGCAGATGTCTTGAGAGTTACATACCAAATGGGGTGTTGTATTCTATAATGGGTCTAATGAGGGATGAGTACAGTGGGACAATTTCCTCCTTTTTTCTGGATGAAAAGCCCTTAGTGATGAGGTGTGCCACATAAGGATTTCCTGACTGTTGTGGCAATGTGGTTATTGAAGGTGAGACCACTGTCCACCTGTGTCCCTAAGTCTCTTATCACACTTTCTTATCTAACAATAACTACAAAAATGGTCTTAAGTAAGACAAGAGATAACAGTTTGGTGATATATTTGTGTTCTTGGCAACTATTTAGAGTTAAGTATTTAATTGTAAGAACATTGACTTTGAAGGAAATGTTACCCATACACATCACTGAAGCATATAAAACACATAGGATAAGAAACATCCATTTCAACTCTGAGTATGACATATGGTATATCTTCTTTGTTACAAACTACAGAATTTCCGTACTACATCTGCAGTCCTATATTTTCTTATATTTGCTGTTAATATACAGAAACTTGTATATGGAACACACATAGTGCCTAGTTAATAAAACAGTACAACATTATTAATGGTTTGGTGCTATCATTTGTCTGGACTATTGTGTTCTTGCATGACAGGATGGGGAGTTGAAGCAAATTCAGATGTTTTATTTTGAAGTATGTGATACTGGGAATGTACCCTAGCATTCAGAATAGAGATTGAGACTTGCAATAATTTCCTATTACTTGGTGGCTAATTACTGTGAGGGTAAGAAAGTGTGCTTCAAAGACAGCTATGACTGCAAAAGACCTCATATTAGTGCATTAGCATGTCTCAAAAATTTACACTAGCCCACACAGACCTGGCATTGTCAGTGTTCCCCATGATGGCCAATGGATTGTTTAGGCAAAGCCATCCCCTAAACACATACACACACAGACACACATATATACACACATATACACACCTCATAAACACACACACACACACAGACACACACACACACACACACACACACACACACACACACACACACACACACAAACATATACACACGCATACACACACACAAACATATGCACACACACACACATATACACCCATCAAAAAACAAGCACCATACAGTATTTGATCACACTCATGGAAACCCTTGCCCATTCACTGTGCCCATGCACCAGTAACCATTTAAAACACACTCATGGAAACCCTGGCCCATTCAGTCTCACCATGCACCAGTAACCATTTAAAACACACTCATGGAAACCCTGGCCCATTCAGTCTCACCATGCTCTGGTTACCATTTAAAACACACTCATGGAAACCCTTGCCCATTCACTGTACCCATGCACCAGTAACCATTTAAAACACACTCATGGAAACCCTTGCCCATTCACTGTACCCATGCACCAGTAACCATTTAAAACACACTCATGGAAACCCTGGCACATTCAGTCTCACCATGCTCTGGTTACCATTTAAAACACACTCATGGAAACCCCTGCCCATTCACTGTGCCCATGCACCAGTAACCATTTAAAACACACTCATGGAAACCCTGGCCCATTCAGTCTCACCATGCTCTGGTTACCATTTAAAACACACTCATGGAAACCCTTGCCCATTCACTGTGCCCATGCACCAGTAACCATTTAAAACACACTCACGGAAACCCTTGACCATTCAGTCTCACCATGCTCTGGTTACCATTTAAAACACACTCACGGAAACCCTTGACCATTCAGTCTCACCATGCTCTGGTTACCATTTAAAACACACTCATGGAAACCCTGGCCCATTCAGTCTCACCATGCTCTGGTTACCATTTAAAACACACTCATGGAAACCCTGGCCCATTCAGTCTCACCATGCTCTGGTTACCATTTAAAACACACTCACGGAAACCCTTGACCATTCACCATCACCAAACTCCAGTAACCATTTAAAATGTTAGATCTCAGAATGTCAAATCCCAAAATTTGGAGAATAATTGACCAAACATCTAGACTTCCATAAACTATGTCAGAGATTACATTTCTCAGAAATAAAAGCTGGTATATATGGCATTGTACAGGAGAGCAAGTTTCCCTGCAAAAAACTTTCTGCATTACTCATCCTCTTTTTGACTTTCCGCCTTTGTTTTCTTATTTTATATATTGTAAAATTTTCCAGATCGGGATGCCTTTACCTGTATTTCTCTTCAAAATATCTTTTGTACTGTTTTTTTTCTTTTTTTTGAACTGATTCATTTTGCTTTCTCCTTTGCATAAATATTGCACCATATTGCATCTCTTTTTCTTTCCCATGTCCATATTTCTTCTTCAGATATCTCCCGCTCTATCTGTTTCTCCTTACTTTGGGGACACATTGTTCTCTAATGATGTGACATAATCTGTGTTAGACTTTCTGCACTAAATCATTCACTTCACAGGTATCACATAAGTTCAGCTTCTATTTCTTTAACTTCTACTTTGCTAATCTTCTGTTCTATGTTCCACCTTTGGGATCTTATTTTTTTTTGTATTGAAAATTTTCCATACCTGGTGCCTTTGCCTGTATTTCTTTTCAAATATCTTTGGATCTGCTTATTTTGGTTTACTATCGTAAGGTCAAACTGGACCCCATCGAATGATGGGATCATCGACCCACATCCGTGAAAGGAACAATGTCGAATCCTGATATTGTCGAAATATGACTCGACTTCGACCTCAGAACGGGCTTTAACATGGGTCAAGATAGGGGTGAGATTCATACTTTGACAATGTCGGGTGTCGCGTTTCAGCCTGCAGACTTCGACTGAAGTGGGTTCGACCAAACCCACTTCAACCTTATGAAAGTAAACTGCTTATTTTGTATTTATTAATTATAAATATTGCACCATATTGAATCTCTTTTTCTTTCCCATGTCTATATTTCTTCTTCAGATATCTCCTGCTCCATCTGTCTCTCCTTACTTTGGGGACTCACTGTTTTATAATGATGTGACATAACCTGTGTTAGACTTTCTACACTAAATACTTCACTTCACAGGTATTCCATAAGTTCAGGTTCTATTTGATTAACTTCTACTTTACTAATCTTCTGTTCTATGTTTCCCCTTTATGATCTTAGTTTTTGTATTTAAAAATTTCCATACCTGGTGCCTTTGCCTGTATTTCTTTTCAAATATCTTTGGATCTGCTTATTTTGTATTTATTAGTTTGGTTTCCTTCTTTAGTTTAGTATTACACTGTGTTGGATTCCTCTTTCTTCACAATTTCCATTTCTTTTTTATACCTTTCAAAAATCTCTGGTTTTTGTTCTTTATATTCTGCACTTCCTCAGTCACTTCTTTCCCCAAACAGCCCAAGTTTTTTTGGTCTATATAATGTTTTTTATAAATCTGTTATATAATTGAATGCAGATTTCCATTTGAAGCTTTTGACAGTTTTTCTGTGCAATTATTTTTCTTTCCTCTAATTTCTCTCTTGTTCTTTTTTGAATATCTTCTATCCAGAAATTCTGGGCTTCTTGCATAATAGTAGCAATGCATAATTATTGTCTTACCCGCAATAGTCTACTTTATCATCTTTATGGCTCTTTCTTTGGCTTGTCAGTTTTTGTGTTTTTTGTGGAATAATACTTCCTTCTACAACAGGGAGTCATCTACCTCCCTGAGCTTGGCCTAACCCCATTGTAGAAATGTTTCTGTGTCCTGGGCATTCTGCGTTATCATTTTTTCCAGTCCTTATACCAGTGTGCCTACCAGGGTTCATCACTTTTTTTTTTTATTCTGGGACTTGTGCACACAGCTGCCTTTTTAAATTTTTAACCTACTTCTGTCCATGATTTATGCGATATAAAATACAGTCTATATATCAGTGCCGTCTTGATGAGATTTTGGAAAAACAGGGTTCACCTTGCAAAGCTACTTACTAAGGCTTGAGATTGACTTCAGTTACTATAATATTGCTCTTCTTTCCTTGCTGATTTTATCGTCTCTCTGTCAGGACCCTATTACTCTGTCTGAGATGTAGATTAAGATAGCTGTAGCCCATTTCACAGACCATACAAAGCAGTCCTCAAATTACTACAACTTCTAAACACTACTGACTATTCATATACTGTGGAGGATTGTTTCACTTCTTGAGTACAAATTGAAAACATTGGCAAAACTATTAGTTTAATACATCTTTATTTACCATTAAGGAGTATGAGATGATAGTGTATAGAATCTATTACTTCTAAGTGTATTTTAATGACAATGGAGTGTTATTCCCCATCAGCTTCAGTGCAGAATCCAACAAATCACATTCACAACAAACTACACAGTTGCAAATGTGTAAAACATAATCAGCAAAGTTGTGTGCTGTTGTTATGATGCATAATAAATTGAGAAGAGATAAAGGTAAAACAACATCACAAAGGTAATCATTTTAAAAGTGGTTCCCTTATTTGTTTTTGTTACTGGATGCTGTCATAGTACCCATAATGATGGTGACTAATTCAGCATACCTGGAATTCAGGCCGACTGAGGGCAACCTGCCAGCAGGATTACCCAAATGTAACGGCTGCAACAGTGAATACACTCGAACATCTACATTTATGGTAAGTGTACACAACTGTACCTTACTTTACACACAGGACTAGCTAGGTAATGCATGCAGCCAATTAAATGTTCTCTAATCAGAAAGTATGAAAGAACCAACAACACTAAAAAGCAAAGCACTTTGTTTATCTTCTTTATGAACAAGGCTGCTAACAAAATAACCTGTGAATGAATTGCAGAAGAAAATCATCTCATAAACTAGACTTCCGATGTATTAAAAAGATCATTATCTTATACGGTAAAATCTGAATACAATTATGGCATGCCTGTGAATGTTACAGCAATATTTGATCACATTAACACACACACATACTTTAGCTGATGTTCCCTGAACATATGTAGGTAAGGCATAGCTCATAAAATGGTTTTGAATAGAATATGAAAAGGGCTTAATTGATGAAGTAGTCCTTAAGTAAATTTACTGTGGGAAATGGGAATTGAATGATAAAGTAATCTCTAAACACATTACAGTAGTTGTTTAGCTGATAAGGAAGATCATGGAATATATTACAGGAGAGGCTAGATTAAGAAAATGTTCTTAGAATATGTTACAACAGAATAACAACTAAATAAATCTGAGTACAAGTAATAGGAAGTTTTCTCTTATAAAGGTCTAAGAGCTTGTGATGTACTGCAGTGGAAAGATTTCTCTAGAATTTACCCTTGAAAAATGACCTCTTGACAAACCATGTTTGACAGTAATTCTTTTCACCATTTGCCTATGCCATCAGATTTTCTGACATATTAAATGGATAGCAGTTATCTCAAACTGACGTGAAACAATAACATATTAAAGCATGAAGTAATTCACCTTTAAGTGACCCATATAGAAAAGGGTTAGAAAATCAATAAAGAAAGCAATGAATGAAACCTAGAGAGCAGAGTGGCTTTGCAGCAGACATATGGCCATTTATACATGTAAAAGGACAGTGTCCAAAACAAACAACTGCTGTACTTTGATGTAAGGGGTGCAGCAATACAGTTAGAGAATGCACAGAACATGTTGCCATGAATCAGAATGCCATGAGATATGTCATAGATATGTCCTTCAAATGGCCTGTACTTTCACAGATATGTATACAGCCATGCAAGTTATCTCCAGCTGAGTAACAAACTGACTAGAGACATACTGCACAAGGCCTAAACATGAGGTCATGTTAAAAAGACGACAAGCAATTTACAGAATGGCCCCAAATTCTACATATATCAGGCTTTGTGATAGAGGTGACATAGGTGAATATGTGTGATCATTAGACAAAAAAGAAAAAAAAACAATTTGCATGTTATTAATACTGCGTTCCTACAAATCCACTAAATGAAATGGGGAAAAGGGGTTGTGGCTGGATGGATGGATGGATGGATGGATGGATTAATCACTGTCCTGTCATAATGCAGTAGTCATTTATGTGTCAGAAACATCCTCCTAGGCAATGCCTAAGGAGGATCAGTCCCTGATTACATGACCAGCATGTCAAGGCCTAAGGAAGATCAGGCACTGAGCACATGACCAGCATGCCAGTACCTAAGTAAGATCAGTTCCTTAACACATGGACAGTATTGCAAGCCCTAAGGAAAATCACTCCTTGAGTACATGGACAGCAAGCCAGTGCCTAAAGAAGATTAGTCCCTGAGCAGGTGACCACTATGCCAATGCCTAAGGAAGATCAGTCCCAGAGAAACAAGACCATCATGCCACTGCATAAGGAAGATCAGTCCCTGGTTACATGACCAGCATGCCAATGCCCAAAGAACATCAGTCCCTGATCACATGGACAGCATGCCATTGTCCAAGGCAGCTCAGTCCCTGAACACATGGACAGTATTGCAAGGCCTAAGAAAAATCAGTCCCTGAGCACATGGACAGTATTGCAAGGCCAAAGGAAAATCAGTCCCTGAGCACATGGACAGTATTGCAAGGCCTAAGGAAAATCAGTCCCTAAGCACATGAATAGCATGTCAATGCCTAAGGAAGATTAGTTCCTGATCACACAGACAGCATGCCAGTGCCTAAGGAAGACCATTCCCTAACCACATGACCAGCATGCTAATGCCTAAGGAAGATTAGTTCCTTATCACATGGACAGCATGCCAATGCCTAAGGAAGGTCAGGCACTGAGCACATGAACAGCATGCCAATGCCTAAGGAAGATCAGTCCCTGATCACATGAACAGCATGACAATGCCTAAGGAAGATCAGTCCCTAATCACATGAACAGCATGACAATGCCTAAGGAAGCTCAGTCCCTAATCACATGAACAGCATGACAATGCCTAAGGAAGCACAATCCCTGATCACATGGACAGCATGCCAATGCTTTAGGCAGATGAGTCCCTGAGGATGTGGACAGTATGCCAATTCCTAAGGAAGATCAGTTCCTGATCACATGGACAGCATGCCAATTCCTAAGGAAGATCAGTCCCTGATCACATGGACAGCATGCCAATGCTTAAGAAAGGTCAGTCCCTGATCACATGAACAGCATGACAATGCCTAAGGAAGTTCAGTCCCTGATCACATGAACAGCATGACAATGCCTAAAGAAGCTCAATCCCTGATCACATGGACAGCATGCCAATGCTTAAGGCAGATCAGTCCCTGAGCACGTGGACAGCATGCCAGTTCCTAAGGAAGATCAGTCCCTGATCACATGGACAGCATGCCAATGCTTAAGAAAGGTCAGTCTCTGATCACATGAACAGCATGACAATGCCTAAAGAAGATCAGTCCCTGAGCACATGGACAGTATTGCAAGGCCTAAGTAAGATCAGTCCCTGAGCACATGGACAGCATGCCAATGCCTAAGGAAGATCCGTCCCTGAGCACATGGACAGCATGCCAATGCCTAAGTAAGATCAGTCCAAAAAGTAATATTTTCATCCACTGGAACACCAAAGGACTTCATTAGAATATCATATAAAATACAGCAATAGTTTTTATACAGTGTAGTCAAACATGGTGTTGCCTCACAGCAAGAGGTTCTCCCATTCGATTCTTGGCTGGAGCGCCTTCTGTGTGGAGTTTGCATGTCCTCCCTGCGGTCGAGTGGCATTTGAAAGACATGCGTAGAATGGGCTTGCCTTCATTGAAGGTTGGGCGTCGAGCTGGCACCTCGGCACCCGTAAAAAAATCTACTGCCAATCCTTAGCGGACTGGAGTTCTGCTGTGGTGACCCCTAACTGGGAAAAAGCCGAAAGAAGAACAAGTCAAACATTTTGTTAAGCAATTAACCAACACAATTTCAGCACCATTTAATCACATTCATTAGTGAATAATATAAGTTGATTGGCCCGTAAAGCATTTCATGTGTATACTTAATAATAAAATATTATTGTAAGAAATTAAAAACTAAACTAATCATCCAGAGACAGCAATGTCATATGTATGTATGTATATATCTATATATATCTATATTTCTCTCTCTCTCTCTCTATATATATATATATATATATACATCTATATATATATATATATATATATATATATATATATATATACATATATATATATATATATATATATATATATATATATATATATAAAATATAGAACAAACTGAGCTAAAACTCACTACATCAGAAGAAACAACCTCTTATTATTATTATTTAGCTCCAAACCTCAAGGAAAGTCATCAAGGAGATAGCAGACCTGAAGGACAACAACAGTTCATAAACAAAAGGATAATAAAACAAGTGTGCAGGTTTTCTCTTTCAGCCCTGATAGTAGTCAGAGTCAAGGATGCTGGAACCATAGGGCAAGGGGGTTCCCTCACACACTTTTCCTTCTGCATGACTGTCTGCCTCTGCCTCTTAAAAAAAAATAGAAGAAGGAAGAGAGAAATAAGATGGTCCCTGGTTTGCCCCTGTGTGTGAATTTTCAAGCATGGCAAAGGGCAATACAAATTCTGCCTGGGAATTCACACATTTGGACAAACCACACAAACCACTCATTCACTTGTAAATGGAAATAGTTTGGTTGAGAGGGGTGAGGTGTAAAGTGAGTGGTTTGAATGGATCTGGATTTTCAGGGTGGGGGCTTCCTCAAGTAGTAGAAGTAGTAATATTTGTAGAACTGAGGGGAGCTGGTGGTAAAAACAAAACTTTATTTTCTTTTTAAGGAAGGCAAACAGAAACTGAACTGGTTGTGCACATGTTTGTATAATTGCCTGTGTGTGAGTGAGAGGATTGCCGTTGCTATTGCCCAGTGTGTGATGCTTCTGCTTTCTCCCCTCTTCTTTGTTACCGTTGAGTGCACCCATACCACAAGCATTGTGCTAACCAGAGATTGGGGGGAGTTCCAAAAATGTGCAAAGACGCATGAACCCTGGGTTAGTTATTTCATTGTGTAATAATAATTTTAGTAACGCATTTCTCTATTGATCATGTTGGCGCAGTTCTGTGGTCCTCAAGTAAACCAGCAGGCAAGTTTTACATACCGTAGCTCTTAACCTCTTAACTCCAGAATCAGGGGCAACCAGACATATTTTTTTAAAATACAGAATTCAACAGAATAAGAGAATGTGCATTTTATGAAGTAAAGTAAGGCTATAGCTTTAATTATTTTTATTAAGTGTAATCTATAAACTTTTCTTCCCAAAATTGCCAACTTTAGGAGGGATTAGTCAGGACAGAGCAAACTTCTGAGGCAAAATCAGGGACATCCCTGAAAATTAGGGACATTTGTAAGGTCATTAAAGCAAAAGTCAGTGCCACCAAAAACTAGAATAACTCCTTAAAGAATAATAAAACTCAAATTATTTTTATCTTGTTGATAAAGAATCTGTTATTGCACTTTAAAAAAAGTTTTTATAGTTTATTCTCTGCCTTAAAATTTATTTTTCTCATGACTTCATGTTGCCCCCACTTTTTGTTGAGTGATAATAATAATACTGATTGCTAGAAGGGCTCCAATAGTGATAGAAAAGGAAAAAAAAAACAATAATGGTAGGTTTGTGGTAGTAGGAAATGATTCGTAAGGGAGAAGGATTACACTGGCGTGTATGTATATTCCACCAAAAATTGCTATTATAGAGCTTAGGAAAAATTTGTAAGAAATAATCAACCTTCAACAGAGAATATTTTTTATAGGTGGGGACTGGAACTTGACTTGCAATAGTGAGAATTCAGCAGGGGAACCTAGAAGGGAAAATATAGCAAAGAAATGTATGAAAATATTTGGTATGGACAATGCGAATTCAGTAGAAGGAACATGTAGAGAATTTACATGTTATTCCACAAGGGACAGCCACTAGACAGGATAGAAATTATATTTCATAGGAGCATATGCATGTAATTGAAAGCTTCATAACCCATCTGATAACTATTTTGGATCATGCATCAGTAGAAACTGAGATAAAAATACAGGGCAATAAACTCAAAATAAAACACTGGCATTTTCCTAGTTACCTGTAAAAAGACAGGAATTTGAAAAATGGGTAGTGGAAATTATTCAGTTATTAAGGAAGATAAATTGTTTTCAGAAGGGATACCTACTGAGTTGGGTAAAATGAAAACAGAGTTTAAAATAGGCAGAAACAAAGAGAGATATGGTTAAGAAGTAATAAGAATTATTTAGCGGGGCTAACAGAGGTAAAGTATTACAGAATAAGGGGAATCACACAAAACAACAAGATGAACAACTGCACAGTGGTAAAGGAAAAATATGGGAGGATTTGGAAAATATGCATGAGTTCAGCAAGATTGCTGTTAAGCAACTACTTTTTGGTAACAACTTGAGAACACATAAAAGTTAAGCACAACAACTTAGGCAACAGAAAGTAGAAAGGATAGTTGTCAAATTTAGGGAGTCTGTGACATGAAAAATAACTAAAGATGCTGTAGAGGTAATAGAGGTATTTGAAAATTTTTATGAAAATTTGTATAAAGCACAGTGTACAGTTACATCCTCCATTTAAGTTTTAAACCATGATTATAAAGGGATTTTGTCTATACTAGCTAAGGGAATGTCAAAGGCATTGCCAAACTCGATATAAATAGATTAGTGTGGTTTTGTGGAGCACAGGCAAATATTTCTCAATATTAATAGAACAATGATGATCAAGAGGGAAACAGAATGTAAGAAAACACTGCTGTTGGTTGATCTTCATGCAGAGAAAGCATTATATGGAGTAAGTTGGGATTTTATGAGTAGGGGAGTGGAAGCTCTTGCACTCCCTGAGACAGTACTTGGATGAATTGGGAGGATATATGTAGGATTAGAGGCAAGAATTAAGGTGTCAGGGTTCCACTCATAAGATGTGTTTGAACAGAGGAACCAGGCAGATGCCCTCTTTCACCTTGGTTGTTTGCTTTCTGTTTAGAGTCATCATCAGTGAAAACAATGGACCCAGAAATTCAAGTATGTAATTGGTATGGTTATCAAGAAAATTTGCCTTTATTTGCAGATGGTGTTATTTTGTACTTGATGAATCTAGAAAAAGACATCTTGGTGTTGTGGAACATTTTTGGATAGTTTCAAGTCTGTTCAAGATATAAAATTAATGAGAATAAAAGATAGGCTAGAGCAGTAAATGGTATTCCCTTACAGGGATTGCTTTGGCAATACTTATGGCGACACAATAAGGTAAAGTGTTTAGTAGTATGGATTAAAAATAATTTTGTTATAACAGCTAGGAAAATGTGGGAAGAGACTAAACAAAAGATTATATTAAAACTGAGAAACTGGAAGCCCTTCTTTATAGATACAGAATGTAAGATGCAAGCAGTGAAAAGGTTTTTGATATCAACAGTATTATATACAGGTCAGGCATATTTATAAACCAGAAGACAAGATGTGAAGAATATTTAATGAAGACTCAATATATTTGGGAGGGAGAAGGGAGAGAGGTAAGTGGGTTAAATTGATCCTACCAACAGAACAAGGCATTTTAGGATCACCTTACTTGTGTCAATATTTAGAGCTACACAGTTAAGGTTCATATACACAGCACAAGCAGAAAGTTATAAATCAAAGTGGAAAGGGATTATGATGGGGGTTCAAGAGTTAATGCAAGAGTAGATTTGTAAAAAGAACAACAACAATGATAAAGTATATTATATTCCGAAATATGTAGAAAGTATCCTAAGAACTAAGTGAACACAGAAATCAAAAAAGCTACTAGAGATGACTGCAAACAGGGGTACATAAAATAGGCAAGAAGAGGCTGGAACTTACTGAAGAAAACTGGCAAATGAATCAAGATATTAGGAGCAAATAACAGACAGAGAAAGAAAACTGAGTTGGATGAGGCCAAGCACATATTTGAACTGAAGATTAGAGATTGCCTTCCCTACCAGGGATTGATATCAGAGTACAGGCAAAGAGAAAGTGACTTGGGAAGTCCAAATTGAAAGACCAGCTCTAGTAGAGTTTAATCAAGTGTAGAGCAGAAGCTGCTGTTAGAAAAGGATATTTTTGGGAATACAAATATTGCATGATACCTGTAATAATTAATCAAGAATTAATTAATAATTAATCAAGAGAGGTTAGAAAAGATTAGGAAGAGAGAGTGGAAGAACAATTTACAAAGGAACAATGGAAGGGCGTATTTATGGTTCCCAAGTATGCAACAAAGTCTAGAAGGTTTAGGATTTTTGCTTGAAAGTGTTTGCATGGGTATTTTATACCCCAAGTGGACTTCAAAGAATGTTTCCTTAAGTAGAAATCAAATTCTGGAGTCGTGTTGGGAAAGAGGTAACTGGGAGCATATTTTCTTTTTTAGCAGTGAGATGAATTGGACAATTTTAAAACGACCTTACCAAGAACAAAGTCAGAAATAATCTGGGACAAAATGGCTTTAACTAAGGAAATGATTCATTTCAGCTTGGACAAAGGACGTCAAGTCTGATACTATGGGTTGCCAAAAAAATTATTAGAAAATGGAAATCAAAATCTAAACAAACTGTAATCGAAGTAATGAATACTGCTAAAGAGATAAAAGAACCAGATGTGAGTTCTTTAGAAAAGAGGAGGAGCAAATAATATACAAATACATGGAATCTGGAGGAACAATACATGCAGAGCAAAGTGCATGAGCAGGACTGAGGTTTGGGAGAAAGCAGGAATTGAGCAATTTATGTAATGTTGGAGTGAATGGCAGCTGTAATTAAGAAAGAAAGAAGATGTATATGCAATGCATAATATATGAAAAAAAAACATTATTATGGTTTGTTTACTTTTCTAGTAATGTATGTGTGCCATTGTTTCATGAGATAATTTAGTAAAGCTATTAAAAAAAAAAACTAAAAGGACACAATTTATGGCTCTTGCTTCTGTGGCAGTGGTTGTCCTTGCACCTCATGCTGTAGTCACATCTTTATTTTTTAAAATACTTTTAACAAATGATCACTGGTAAAATGCTTACCTTAAATGCACATACTGTAAATAATAATATTACCGGCACTTATAAATACAATGCAATTGTATTGTCTGTAATTCTTACTGTACTATATACAACTCTGTCTATTCTTCAGTCTATGTATAATTTTCTGTTCGCGTCTTGCACTGTTTCCTGGGTCAAGGCTGAAAAGAATCTGTCTTCCAGTACATTAACCCAGTTATCTAAATGAAATAAATAAATAAACATGTATGAGCAAACAACTAAAAGCAAGATAATATGATCAGAGTGTTAAAACGTAAGA
>NC_056740.1:315445909-315510909 GCF_019279795.1 Protopterus annectens | reverse complement strand
ATTTACAGTATGGAAGGGAAGTAAGAATAAAATAATGAAGTCAGTAGTACTGCATTTTTGAAGAGTTTATTTGGCTTTTCTGGGGTGACGGCCATCTCAGGAGACTGACAGCAAAATGAGCCAATGAAAAAGTGATGGGAATGGGCTATGGATGGCTTAGTCAGGATGTGAATAATGATATGTGGGACAGGCACAGAGATAAAAACTGAAGAAAACCAATGTGGAATGTGATGCTAGCAATTAGTGCAAATCATAGGCCCTAAAAGATGGCAGAAATAAGCAAATGGGGTGGTGGGGGGGGCATAATAAAAGGAAGCTAGTAAAACATAACAAAGATAGTAAGGCCATCAAAGGCTAAAGTTTAAAGTGAGTTTGAAGAAGGGATCAAAAAAAGAAGGAAGGACTTTTAGGTATATAGCAGGAAAACAGGACTAGCCAGGCTGAACATAGCGGGGAAGGTGATCAATGAAGATGGCAAAAAAAACAAAGGTACTCAATTAATGCTTCAGCCTTTGCAAAGAAATGCAAAATCAAAGGATGATGCCATGTTAGAAGGGAAGCAGGACAGAATGGGAAAAACAGGAGACAGACACTAGGGCAGAAAGAGAGAGGAAGCTCAGAAGGAGCTGTCTGCCTTTGGGTAGAATAAGGCACAAGGACCCATGGGCTGTCTTCCAGAGTAATTACAAATCTACCCATTGTGCTGACAAAACCCCTAATGGTGGTCTTCAGTATCAGTGGTTTAAGAAGTGGAGTTTGGTACGTAGGAAAACTTATCAATTATGTGCCTCTAACCTCTTCTTTGGATGAGATTATGTCAAAAGGAAGTTTTTTTTCCATGGTGTAAGCATTTTGCTATAGGAACATTTTGCCACCTCAGTTTAAATATCCATCTATGCTCCAAAATGAATTAAAATTCAAGTACATCATTATTTAACCTTGGACTAAGTTGGACAATGACATTAAACTGAAGCAATGAAAGATAAAAGGACATTCCTGGTCACTTTACTTTGCACATTCTTTCATTGTTATGACCCTGCTATAAAACTGCTCCTGTGCTAGCTTTTTAGCACTAGAAGGTATACAGAATGCTATATGCTAGTGTCTGCTTTCATACCATTCTAAAGAAGGACTGACAGCTATCTAACATCCTGTTACTGTTCATTGTATAAAATTTATAAGTGCATGTTCTGTTGGTTATATTATATTCCAATACTACATACTTACCTAAGTTAAATATAACACTTAACTTCAAGTTACACCTTTATTTGGACGGCAACATATAACCATAACAGGTTAGTTGGCAGACTTTCTCCCAATAAATAAGAATCTGTAGGATAGTCTCATTCTGATTCTGAAGTGACTTTCTGTTTACATGTTATTCATATTTGAAGTACACAGGGTTACCCTGAAAATATCATCCTTAAATTAAAGATGGTATAACACAAAAGGTAAACGATTGAGCCTGGAAATTTTTATAGCTGTTACATAAGACATAATTTTACTTGAAGAGCTAAAAAAATCTCACCGTAGATCAGACAAGTGTACTATCACATACAGTTTAATTTAGTCTTTTAAAGAGTGGTAGCTATATTAGTGAACCCAAAGCTGGATGTTCAAGGAATCAGGGAATGATATAGAAGACAGACTGGCACTGGACAAAATAAATCCCACAAAGCCCTATCATAATGTGAAAGATGTATGACTCCAAATGTAGGGACTACATGTGTTTATGGACTTTATGTCACAATTATGCCAGGAAATGATATAGAAGGCAGACTGGCACTGGACAAAAAAACACCACAAAGACCTATCATAATGTGAAAGATGTATGACTCCAACTGTGGCAGCCACATGTGTTTATGGACTTTATGTCACAATTATATCAGGGAATGATATAGAAAGCAGACTGACACTGGACAAAATAAACACCACAAAGCCCTTTCATAATGTGAAAGATGTATGACTCCAACTGTGGGGGCCACATGTGTTTATGGACTTTGTGTCACAATTATATCAGGGAATGATATAGAAAGCAGATTGGCACTGGACAAAATAAACCCCACAAAGCCTGTGGGGGCCACATGTGTTTATGGACTTTATTTCACAATTATATTCTTCAGGGGAAGCTTCAAAATCAGTAATACTGGGAAGATAAAGGCTTGAACATAGTACTGGATCTCTTATATGGCCAATTTGCTCCAAAGTCAGATAGATAAACATTCAGGATCGAAAATAGTTTTACAGGAATCTATTTTAGACCAAGTTCTTTAGGATCCGAGGCCATTGTTGAAGTAAAAGGTTCTGTATTATATTTTCTCTGATTTAAGCAAAGAGGAATCAAAGAGAAGTTTGAAGACTGGCTACTGTCTTCTTATCTATTCCCTGTCTTTCCTCATATTATATTGGTGTACTATAAAAAATTTCCTCCTTTGGCTTCAGTTCTACTCCAGCTATGTAGTGCAGAGTTCCTCCCTAAACCAATTCAAATGCACCTTGGACAATTGCTCAAATTTTAATTTTTGTGAAGCCTGGAGGTTAGTAAGGATGGGAGTGCCATAAATAAAAGTGAACTACTATTAGTATAGCCCAGTCAGCACAGCATACTGAAACAGTCCTTAAGGCTGCTTGTGCATGTTATCAGATATGACAATAGCCTATTCTTAGGTGACTCAGTTATCAGATATATTGAAACACAGTTTACTAGCCTGAGCAAAAATAGATTGACAGTAGGTGTTAGAATTCATGTCACCAGGTCACTCAGATCCCTTTACTCCAGGTAAATAGCTGACCTAGTCATTGCTGACAGAGAAGTGGACAGCATTAGACACCCCACCTAAGAAGATACAAAGAGAGACATGGCTGAGCTCTGATGGTCTCTTCTTTAGCTGAAAAGAAACTAGTCTTGAGCAAAGACTTTCTAGCACCACAACTGATGCCACAAAACAAACAAAAATAAAATAATAACTTAAAAAACTTCCAGGGTTTAAGAGAAAGAACTGACATGGTATTTGACTTGAACATGGAACAATGTTCTGAAAAAAATACCACAATTCTCATTGCAGTCTTTTGAATGAAGTATGGTGCTTTGTATTTCCGAGGATGTCACTTAGTAAGGTACCAAAATATTGAGTAATACCACCCTTAGTAAGGTACCAAAGTATTGAGTAATATCATCTTTAATAAGATACCAAAATATTGAGTAATACCATCTTTAGTAAGGTACCAAAGTATTGAGTAATACCATATTTAGTAAGGTACCAAAGTATTGAGTAATACCATCTTTAATGAGGTACCAAAGTATTGAGTAATACCATCTTTAGTAAGGTACCAAAGTATTGAGTAATACCATCTTTAATGAGGTACCAAAGTATTGAGTAATACCATCTTTAGTAAGGTACCAAAGTATTGAGTAATACCATCTTTAATGAGGTACCAAAGTATTGAGTAATACCATCTTTAGTAAGGTACCAAAGTATTGAGTAATACCATCTTTAATGAGGTACCAAAGTATTGAGTAATACCATCTTTAGTAAGGTACCAAAGTATTGAGTAATACCATATTTAGTAAGGTACCAAAGTATTGAGTAATACCATCTTTAGTAAGGTACCAAAGTATTGAGTAATACCATCTTTAATGAGGTACCAAAGTATTGAGTAATACCATCTTTAGTAAGGTACCAAAGTATTGAGTAATACCATCTTTAATGAGGTACCAAAGTATTGAGTAATACCATCTTTAGTAAGGTACCAAAGTATTGAGTAATACCATCTTTAATGAGGTACCAAAGTATTGAGTAATACCACCTTTAGCTTTATGCGCAATATTAAAAGTCATCATAACACTGTGAGTCACTGCAGTTACTATATATATTTGACAGTCACAATTAGTTCGTTGGAATGAAGGCATTACTACTATATAGGTTTATAGGATCATAGGAGATTACTAGGATAACGACCATGAGGGCTTTTTAAACCTACCCATGCCTCCTGAATGTATATGACAAGTTTTGATGCCCTGGAGTTGTTTTAAGGGGCAGGTGTAGGCTTGGGAATTGGTGGTCAAGCATTTGTAGGCTGCCTCTGTCTACTAGAGGCATAGAAGTTAGTTAAACCTACCCTAAGCATTGTGGATCAGTCCAGAAGCTGGACATATATGGATATATAAGATGACTAATAGAAATGGAAGGAAATCTTGTAAATTTAGAGGAATAAGAGGATTAAAATATGAGGAAGGACTGCAGACACTAGCGATTTGTAGATGAGAAGAAGTAAAGAACAGTGCAGGCATAATCCTGCTGCTCACGATACTGAATGAGTAGACAGGGCAATGACTAGTCCACGGGAAGACGGAACAGAAAGAGAACACTTAATGTGCAGGAGCTACTTTAGGAAAAACAAGTTGTGAACACGCACTCTGTTGCAAGGTATCACTTTCCATACAGCAGCTGAAAAAAACAGACATGACAGAAAAGAAATAGTCCTGTGCAGAGAACAGGAATTGTTAGAACATTTTTTTTGTATAATAGAGGGATGAAATAGGTTGTCAGCCTTATTCCACTGTATTTTAGAACAAAAATTTGTAAAGTTTTCAGAACAAGAGTGAACTGATCAATTCCCTTTAGTGGTTGCTAGGTGCAACCATTTGAAACAGATGTTTTTCTTTTTTTAATAAGAACAATATGGTAAAGGGCAAGTTTTGGTTTATTGTATATACCCACTTACAAATCTGCTGAGAAATGCGATGTGTCAAATATGTATTTATTTTATATATTTAACATTTGTTTTCCGGGAAATTCAGACTGGGTCAGGAACCCATTTTCAGCGGAGGCCGGGTAAGAAAAGCTACAAATTATACATGAAAGCTAAGACAATTTACATGAACAAAATAAAAACAGGTATTAAAGCACACATTAATAATAACTGAATACTAAATAAGTACAGAGAGGTAGATACAATAAAACATGTACTAAACTGAAGTAAAGTGGTAGATTGCAAACTTTTTTTTTTTTTTCTTTTGTTATATACATCAGGTAGGGGTAAGGTAAAATGAGGATCAGAACATTAGATACAAGTACATGCTTAGAAAGATTGGAAAGTTAAAGGTGTAGAAAGATGTCTCTTAGTCCAATATGCTAGCGGTTAGCAGATAAAATTCCTGTTTTAGGAACAGAAAGGAAAGCCCCTAGAGAGCAAATGGAATTCATCTGTTAGGGAAAGAGCAGGGGTAGGTGTGATGACATAGAAAACGTTTTTAGGGTGTGTTTAAAGTTGTTAAAGCTCTCAATGGTTGTAGTGTCTGTTGGCAGAGAGTTCCAGAGCTTGGCAGTGGCATGAGAGCATAGGCGCTGTCCAGCTCTTTTGTTTGGAATGCAGATGGTTAGCAGGTGTTTGTTTTCAGAAGGAGGGCTCGTGTAGGTATGCAGGGTTTTAGGGCAGATTTCAGGGCTTGGCAGCTATCAGGTGTATATATCATTTTATGTGCAGAAGACAGCTGTACCAGGCTTAGGTGTTGTATGAGTGCAAGCCAATTTAGTTCTTTCAGAGCTAGTCAGTGTTGGAAATGGTAGGGGTAACCTGTGGCAAATTTGGCAATTTTATGGTAGCAGGATTGGATCTTGTTTTTAAGAGAAGATTGTAAACTGGTGCATAAGGGGTATGCATGCATATAAGCGTGAGGGAAGCAAATAGGTGTTGGCAAGGGTTTTTCTGGTGGAGCTATCCAAGAAAGTTTTTTGTCTGAAGAATGTTCCTATGCTAATGTATGTCTTTTTAATGCTATTACAGATGTGGTGCTCGAAAGTTTGTTTGTTCTCTATGGTTACACCTAGAAGCTTAGTTGTGGGAACTGTTTCAATTTCTGTGTTAGCCTGTGAGAATATTTTAAAGTCAGATGAGACTAGTTTTGTCAAGAAAAGCAGGAATTTTGTTTTTTTAGCATTTAAAATTGGCTGCGTTTCTCTCAGCCATGTCTCTATTGAGGCGAAGGTGGCTTGAGTGAGCTGCTGGAGTTCTTGTATGTACTGGAGGAGGAAATTGTGGTAGTGGATACTGGAGCTAAGGGGTGTTGAGGTGTGAAGGTTGTTCGTGAAAACATTGAAGAGTAAGGGTCCAAGAATGGACCCTTGTGGTACCGCACTTATGTTTGTTTGATAGTGGGATAATTTATTTTGCCATTTGACACACTGTTGGAGGTTGGAGAGGTAGCTTGCAAACCATTGGAGGGACGGTGGGGTGCAGTCTAAAATGGATAGCTGATAAAAAAGTTTGATGTGGGACACTGTGTCAAATGCCATTGATAGGTCTAGTAGTAAGACAGAAGTTATATTACCAGAGTCAATGGATTTGGACACAGTATCCATGAAGGAGATTAGAGCAGTGGTGGTATTGTGTGATGGGTGAAAACCATGTTGGGAAGGGTTAATTAGTTTGTTTTGGATGAACTGGTACAACAGTTGCTTACATATGCATTTTTCCAGCAGTTTGGAAAGAGGAGAGAGGGAGGGAGGAGATTGTTCGATAATTGGATAGTTCAATGGAATTGCTCACTTTATGTAAAGGAGTGATGATAGATTTTTTTTTCCAGATGTTGGGGACAATGGACTCTGCTATACAGCGATTTATAAGGATACTGACAGGATATGCTATGGCTTCTGCAGCAAGTTTTAAGTATTAAGGGGGGGTTGTCAGATGAAAGAGAGCATGGTTTTAGTTTTTGAAATAGTTTTTGAATGAGAGAGGTAGGGACAGGTTTAACAGAAAAGGAGATAGAAGATGTAGTACTAGTTTGTTGGGAAGGTGAAGGGTATTTTTTTGTTTGTGCGGGAGTCTTGAGATAAGTGTAGAGGGGGATCAGTGATGGGGCTTGAGGCAGTTGTGGAGGTAGAATTTGTTAACTGCTGATGCCATTTATAAAGTGAGAGTTAAACAAGTTGGCTATCTCTGAGGGTATTTTTTCAGGGTATGATGATAGGTTCATAGGTAGGTACTAGACTATCTGCCCAAAGGTATTTATAAGCCTAACCGGAATGTGTTGGCTTTCACCGCCCTCTTAGATTAGCTCCTGTGCCTCTGTCCAGCAGAGCCATTGAAGTGATCCCTGGGGTAAACTTTCTGTTTCCCATCCACTCGTCAAGGTTTCTCTTGAAGAGGGTTAGCGAGGAGCTCTGCCTAATGTAGATTGCAATCTTGTTCCAGAGCATGGGAAGTCTCTGCGACAGGAGTCTATCCCTCCAGCATGTCCTATTTATTGTTGTGGTGAGGTTTAGATCCCTGGAGCATGTGGCTCGAGGGGATATGGTTTTCTTTAGGTGGAGCATGCCCATCAATTCTGGGTTGGACATGGCCTTGTATGTCAGGCAGAGATCACCTCTGAGTAGGCAATATGCATCTGAGTACAGCTGGAGTTTCTTCAGTTGAGCTGCATAGGGCATCTGCTTGAGGCCAGTGATCCTCTTGGTGAGGAACTTCTGTGGTCTTTCCAGTTGTTGCAGGTGTCTTGTAAGGTACATCCCAAATGGGGCATTGTACTCTATGATGGGTCTGATGAGTGATGCGTAGAGGAGCCCAATGACCTCTTTCAATCTGGATGCAAACCCTTTTGTGATTAGGTGGGCCACATAGAAGGATTTTCTAACCATTTTGGCAATGTGATTATCAAAGGAGAGGTTACTATCTACTTGGGTGCCCAGATCCCTTATTACGTCTTCCATATTTAGGGGGCTACCACCTATGTAGTAGTTTGCGGGTACTTTGTTTTCTCCAAAGGGGATGACCATGTACTTTTTGGCATTTAGCTTGAGACCATGGTTTTGACACCAGGTATCTGTCTCAGTGAGACCCTTTTGGAGGATGTCTGTGTCAGCCGGAGAGTCAATTATAGCCCCTAGTTTGCAGTCATCTGCAAACTTGGTGAGCCATAGTCCTCCTGTGCTTTCCTGTACCTCTGAGAAGTATATGCCAAACAGGAGGGGTCCTAGGACTGAGCCCTGGGGAACGCCACTTGTAACAGGTTTAGAGTCAGACCAAGCTCCTGTAACTCTTACCATGTGGGTTCTGTCCATGAGCCAGTTGGCAACCCATCTCGTGATGTAGGGGTTTATGTTCAGGCTGGTGAGCTTGTCTATAATACCTGAGTGGAGAATAGTGTTGAAGGCCTTTGCGAGGTCTAGGTAGGCTGTGTGGACCACCTTTCCCTCGTCTATAGCCTTGGTAACTGTCTCAAAGAAGTCCACCAGGTTTAGGAGGCATGATCTGCCCTTAACAAATCCAAACTGGGTTGGATCCAGTGTTTGGTGGTTTCCAATGTCTCTGTTAATGAGATCCATGATGATGTGCTCCATAACTTTGCAGACTAAGCTAGTCAGGCTTATAGGGCAATAGTTCCTGGGGTCCGTTGTGGCTCCACCTTTGTGGAGCAGAATAATTGTTGCTGTGCACCACTCTGTGGGCACATAGCCTGTGGAGAGGCTGAGTTTAAACAGTGTGTTTAGGTGAGGGGTTAGTTCATCTTTGAGCTTGTGTAGGACGCAGCCTGGGACACTGTTCAGTCCCATTGATGCTGTGTTTTTGGCTTTGGAAAGGGCTGATTTAACCTGAGTGTCTGTGATTTCAGGGGCACTACATTCTTCTGGTATAGTTATGGGCCCTTTTGGGGTGAGGGTGGGGTGAAGTTTGCACTGAACCTGTCTGCTAGGATGTTGGCTATATTGGTCGGTTCAGTGTATTTTGTGCCATTCTGCACTAACTCCGAGCAGATCTGAGAATTGCCACTTAGATTCTTGACATAGCTAAATAATGCCTTGTGGTTATCTTTGAAGTCCAAGGCAATTTTTCTTCCGAAGTTAGCCTTGGATGATTTTATGAGGGGAACGTAGTTTCTTGCTGATACTGATCAGGGATGTCTTCCCTTCTTGGGATTTTACTCTTTTTCTGTACTAGTTTCCTCCTTCTGTTGTATAGCTTGTTTATGGCAGGGATCCACCAGACTGGTTTCCTTTTCTTGGTGGAGTGAATCTTAGTTTTGTTTGGGATAGCACGATCCATGCATTCTTGTAGGTGCCCATAGAGTGCATTAATAAAGGATTTTGCAGCTTGGACAACATTATCCTTTAGCATGGGGGCTTTGAAACTTCCCACCTCGGTCTTAAGTAATGTGAAGTTTGCTTTTGAAAAGTTTTTTCACGGTGATTTTTTTGACCAGGGATGGTGGCGGAATGTGGATATCCAGAGTGATTAGTTTATGGTCAGATCTAACCAGCGAGGTGTCACCCATGATGACCAGGTCCAATGTGTTGTCACCTCTGGTAGGGGTATTAACCAGTTGATCCAGGGTGTTTGAGTTTATAAATTCTAGGAAATGTTGGGCCAGGGAGTTCGTACTTGAGTAGTTCTCCCAGTTTATATTTGGATAATTGAAATCACCCAATATCAAGGTGTTTGGTAGGACCTTTATGTTTCCCAGTGTTTCCAGGAATGCGGAGTGGGGGTCCTGGGACATGGTGGGTGGTCTGTAGCAAGCTTTAATTTGAATAGAAGTTTTTCCCATTGTTAGTTTCACATGGATGATCTCTGAAGCATCATGCTGTGCCATTAACCTGGAGGTGTGGGTATGCTTAATGAATATGGATACTCCCCCACCTTTTGTATTTCGGTCTGGGTTTTGTGGCCAAAATGTATGGTATGAGTTGTAGCCTGGTAGTTCTGGGGTGCTCTCTGGAGCCTTAAACCAGGTTTCTGTTGCTGCACATATATCGATTTTCTCCATACTGAGGAGTGCCTCGAGTGCATGCATTTTGAGGTTTAGACTTCTGGCATTGAGCAGCATTACCCTCAGTTTTTTGTTACTTGTGCTATTTACGGTGGTGGGTTTGTCTTTTGAGCCTTGCCTAAAAAAGGCACTATGGGGGTGGCAAGAGCCTTGGCCACTATTCGAAAGCCTAAGGGTGACAGGTGTAAGCCATCTCTAGCAAAGCAGAGTGGCTTGTCGAGCATGTCATCCCAGGCTGACAGAGACTGGATACCCTTTGAATGACACCAGAAGCTTAGCCAATTGTTGAAATTTATATTTTTTTCTCTATACCATGGTTTCATTCTTGGTGAAGGCAGGATGCTACTCAGGGTCAGGGTCATACCAGCCTGGGCTACATGATCAGAGAGCTCCTCCATGTCTCTTTTCATGTAGTCCAGGGAGGTACAGCTCAGGTCATTCACACCAACATGGACAATGACAGAGTCATATTTGTACTTGTTCTGGAGTGAACTGAGTGCTTGTGTTATGTGGCGGATCCTAGCACCCGACAGGCAACTAACAGTAACCTTCTCCTTGTTCAGCCTAGTGAGTGGGACATCAGTGTGCTTGACTATAGAGTCACCTATTACTAGTGTGTTGGGAATGTTATTTTGCCTTAAGGGCTGTGATTGTATGGCATACTGGTTTTGTGAAGTATGAGTTTCATGGTTTGTGTTGGGGTTGATTTTGTGGCTTGCTAATTGATTGGAAAAGTGTTTTTTATCTAAGTTCACTAGTTCTTTTGCTTTATTTCTTAGCTGTTTATATTTGATTAGGTAGGCATCATATATGTAAATATCTATGTATATGCAAATATGTAAGCTTCTTCATTTAAAGAGTAGTCATCTTATCATTTTAAGTGCAGTACAGTACTATCAGTGAATGGACATTAACAAAGCCGGTGTTCTGTTCACATTGTGGATTTTCTATAACATTCCATTTTCTGGTTGTGCACACAGTGTTGCTAACAGCCTCCTGTTGGGCTGTTCCTTTTGTATTGCAGATGATTGCCTTCTATTGAGAGTCAGCCTTTCTGCTAGTCACAGCAGTACTGGGCCCCTGACATAATACACCATTTAGGTTGTGGCCCTTGTAATTCTGCTTAACCTTTTGTCAGCTGTACAAAGTTATATATGTATACTGTAAGCATATTGTTATCACATTAATACATAAAACATATGGACAACTAAATCTTTTGAACAATTCCTGAGAAAGCATTCTTAAAACACGATAAGTAAAAGACAATAACATATAGCATATATGACTCTCTTTCATAAAACAATAACTACTGCTCAAACCTAACAACCCAGTGAGATTTCTTTTTTTTTATGATGTTTTTGCTGCCTGGTGACTGCCAGCCCTCCATGACTAATCAGCCCATTCATTCTCTGTAGTGCAAGAGCAGGTCATGAAGTCTCTGATTCAGGAAGCCATTGGGGTATTTTTTTTTTTTTTGGTAAAGGTCTTAAACTCTCCCCTTGCTGGTTGAAACAGATGTCTGTTATCACCATAAGGGCCTACAAACATAGCTTGCAACATGATCATGCAAATAGGCAGTTGTTCGATATACCCCTTTATGCAGTTCTCATAACTTCCTCATATTACACTGCTGTTGCTACTGTTGTATACACATTGCACAGTAAAACAAGTTGATCAATCACACGCTGCAAAGTAAAACAGGTTTATTAATCAGCAGAAGTAGCAAATAAAATGGTCTTTGAAACTTATTAACCTTAATATATTTCTTTTATGATCACAAAAGTGATGCTTACACAGACACTTTGCTGTTGCAATAGCTGTACTCATTTTAGCATCAACTCTTTGGTCTATTTCAAGACTAAGCAAAACTGTCTGCATCCTGTATCAAAAGAAACCAACTGTGTCAGTGGTGCAACAGGTAATACACTCCACTTTGGTGCAGAAGGCTGTAGGTTCCCACACTGGGTTGATTGATTGCTGGCACTGCATGGGGGGGGGGGGCTTGCAGTCCTAAATGTGCCATCCTTCAGATGAGACATTAAATCAACATCCCATCTGCTTGAGTTTTGGGTAGCTCAGGTGGATGTAAAAGATTCCACAACACCTATCTAAAACAGCAGGGAGAAGTTCCCCAATGTCCTGGCCAAATTATCGTAGTAGTAGTATAAATACCATCTCAGTCTCCCCTGAAAAGAGGCAACTAGCCTAGTGAGACTAACCCGGCCAACAAAGGATAGATAAATAAATAAAAAATAAAAAAAATGTAATCTGCTCGACCCATCTCTTGACATCAAAATGCATAAATGCTTGTTCTCATGTTGTAGGAGTTAAATACTTATCACTATTGAATTACATAGAAAAAAATTGGAATTTGGGAACAATGCATACAGAGGAGGAATGAGGTTTTAAAGAAGGCAGGATTTAAATCAGTTATGTAATATTTGATTGACAATGATTTTGTAGATTATAAGTGATGTATAATGTTTGCAACTAAAGTTATGTCAATATGGTTTGTGATGTATAATGCTTGCAACTAAGATTATGTCAGTATATATATTTTTTTCATTTATATAAATGCATGATTGCTTAGAAAAGGGAACATCTGCTATTTAGAATGCCCTGACTAATGAATTCTGTCCTACCTTATCCATCAAACTCTCATATGTCATCACCCATGATGTTTGAAGTAGTCAAACATAAGTCTCTCTTATTCTAAAAATACATGCCCTCACACTGACAAATGCTGAATGAGTGTTTTCCAACTTAGAAATGACCATACAGAATTCCATTCCACCTAACATTCAAGAGCAAACACTCCTTTCTTCTATTTGGAAATTTTTGTCCTTATCTTATACATATTTCCAACAACATCTTCCTTGAAAAAGTTTCCCACCGTCACCATAACCCCCTGCTTGTTATACTTCTATTATACCTCAAATTAACTTTTGAATTCTTAATTTTATGAATTCTAATAACTAATAACTTTTTGAATTTTCTCTTCACCAAGCATTCTGCTAACAGCCTCCATTAGCCTACCTTAATTTGTATATAATGAAATTTGTTATGCATTTGTTCCAATTAATGCCAACTTATTCTAATTGTAGTTACCATGTATTTTCTTTCTCAAATGTCTGATAAGTGTTTTTGAAACTCTGTAATTATTGTTATTTTGCAATCTCATAATTCTGAAATTTGCTATATTTGTATTTACTGGAACTTTTCTCCCCAGGACTTCATTGAAAATTGGCTCCTTGTGCCCCAGTGGACCATCCTGGTAAACAAACTGCAAATAAATAAATAAATAAATAAATAAATAAATAATTTAGACTAAAATCACTGTTAATTGCTTGTACATTACAAGTTCCTCCTAAGTAACTGTAGACGTTAGACTACAAAATTACTATCATTTACCTGATTTTGTGCTATAAAGCTCCTGACAACATCATCTACCTTTCCCAGACTCACCCTCTGCCTTGTCTCTGTCATCCTTTTGTATGGCTTTAATCATTAGACATAAACAGCTCCATGTTATGTATTCAAAGGTGTATGACTCTTGACAAAAGTATTGTAACCAACTAAAGTAATCTGCAAATTAATATGCAAATACCAGTCCATACCAGTTTTGCAGTATATCTTTCACAATCAAAAATTAAAAATGGGTGATATGCATAAACACGATGCAGAACCTGCATAGCTGTTGTACAGGTAAGTTATGCTTATACAGCTACTGTGTCTTTTAAAATCTGTCACAGAACATTTTTGTCAGTGTTATCAAAAGTCATACTCCATGTATAGTTGTATCAGGGGCATCAAATGCCCCACTTTATGTCTGATTTTTCAACTTTGTCATAATGTGACCTTGGTCATGCGTTATAACGGTCAGTTTGACCAGCCCACCTACCTAGGCAGCAAATGAAATAAATAAAATAAACAAATGAATATCCCTCAGGGTAATCCTTGTGAAACATCATGAACTAGGAATAGCAATGTGGTCAGTGCATCACTGAGAGTGCCAGAAATGACAGAGAGCTGAATATACTTAGTTACTATAGCTTACAGTTAATGTGCAGATAATAGAACCACAGCAACATTCTGCAGACAAGAGGTGTCTCAAACTGGACTCTGGCAGGGTGGATGGATAGACTCATTGGTAAACAGAAGCTCCTTTAGGAATAAATTCAAGAAACAGAGCATTTAAATAATTATCTCAAAAAAGTATTTGACACAGCAGTTCACAATATGATTTCAGCTCTTATAAAAATGTTTGCTACATTTTATGAACAACAGAGGAACTTCCTACTGGCAAAACAGGTGTTTCAAGTGTTTCATTTGGTTAACATGCCTGACTGTCCAAGATCCTGAGATGTTAAAGCATTTTCTAACATTGTTTGAACGTCAGAGAATGATTCCCTTAGTACAAAGTAAATACATTCTCAGGAAATGATGCTTAAAGGAGCCTGTGGAGACTGTAAATGCAAAAGTGCTTAGCAGTTTAGTGTTTCTGTCATCTGATGTCTGCTTACACTCTTATTAAAAATGTGTTAACAGTTTACCTTCTGTTCAATAAAATGTCTAAGATGTCCTTGTGTAACCACTGTAATCAAACCTGGTACTCCATTTCTAGCAGTCTTTTATTTAATGACTGCTTTTGGCTAACATCTGTCTTTAGCCTTTTGCATACTTCAAACACCAAAGAACTAGCAGTTTGTGATTGTTTCTGTATTGCTTATTTCTGTTTTTATTTCCTGCTCATGATATATATATATATGTGTGTGTGTGTGTGTGTGTGTGTGTGTGTGTGTGTGTGTGTGTGTGTGTGTGTGTGTGTGTGTGTGTGTGTGTGTGTGTGTGTGTGTATGTATATATATATATATATATATATATATATATATATATATATATTTATTTATTTATATATATATATATATATATATATATATATATATATATATATATACATGTACAATCCTAAAGTAAAACAAGTACTATACAATAACTACTCTTTACTATTCAAAAATGAGCCTGCAGATTGGACAGCCCAACCACAATGCCCATTGTAAACTGACCATACACCAAAAGAAAAAAAGTCCAGCTGACGAAGTGCCATTTCTATTGGTGTATACTAAAGGACAGAGCAAAATGGGAGAAAAATTAGGTATGTTCTGCAAAACTAAACAATAAGAAATGTGACAGTTAAAAAAATACAAAAAACAGCAACAGGGAGCAACATAGAGTCTCTGTTCTCCATTACTTCTACTGCACCATACTGATGTACTATTGAAGCGTGGGAACTTAAGTCGCATACGTGTTCACAGTACATCAGTAAACAAGGAAGCGTGGGAACGTAAGTCCCATACATGTTCACAGTACATCAGTAAACAAGGAAGCGTGGGAACGTAAGTCCCATACGTGTTCACAGTACATCAGTAAACAAGGAAGCGTGGGAACGTAAGTCCCATACGTGTTCACAGTACATCAGTAAACAAGGAAGCGTGGGAACGTAAGTCCCATACGTGTTCACAGTACATCAGTAAACAAGGAAGTGTGGGAACGTAAGTCCCATACGTGTTCACAGTACATCAGTAAACAAGGAAACATGGGAACGTAAGTCCCATACGTGTTCAAAGTACACCAGTAAACAAGGAAGCATGGGAACGTAAGTCCCATACGTGTTCACAGTACATCAGTAAACAAGGAAAAATGCAGAGGAACACTACAGCGCCATTATACAAAGATACTGTTGAAGTAAAGTATGCAATTTCTTTCTTAAATAATGTGATTGTATAATAGCAATAATCCATTCATGGGTGTGGGTAAATCCTGATATATCCACACCCAGTCATGGATTATTGTTTAAAAATCTTACTTAGAGATAATAAGAATCCTTCATGTTAGGCATCTGGCAGTCTAAGAGTGATACACTCTACCAATGTGGCATTATCAGTTAAAAAGACCCAGTATGATACTGAATCATGCCAGCTGAACTAATGCTTCTAACAGATGATTTATCACATACAGCATGCACCTATTTATTACATTTGCTTAACTGGACACAGGAATATGGAGCATTATGGTTAGTAGGCTGAACTGAGGAGATACAATTTTGCTGCAATTTAAATACAAATAATACATCTAAATAGATGATTTAGCTGTACAGTGTATCTAAACCATTACCTGTAGATGGTTAACAAAAATAACAGCAGATACATCAGTAACTACCATATTCTTAAAAATCAGATAGTACAAGTCAAAAGACAGGTAGTGCTTCTTTCTACATTAATTATCCTTAAAATGGTCATATGCTTGCTCCCTTCTAAAGTTAAAAAAACACCTTAACTTGTAAATGAAAGTGCCAAGTATAACAACAGTTTGCATTACATCCATAGAAGAATTGTAAACCCATGGTAGGTTCATAGGTGTGTACTAGGCTAATGGCCCTGGAGCCTTTACAAGCCTAGCCCATAGGATTATCTTGGCATTGTGCCACCCGACCTTAGTTCTCAGTGCCTCTGTCAAGTAAAACCACTGGAGTGATCCCCGGGGTGAATTTTCTATTTTCCATCCACTCATCAAGATTTCTCTTGAAGAGGGCCAGTGAGGCACTCTGCTTGACATGTATGGGAAGTCTGTTCCATAGCATGGCAGTCTCTGGGTTATGAACCTGTCCCTCCAGCTTGTTCTGTTGATTGTGGTAATGAGGTTGCGGTCTCTGGAGCATGTAGTGCAGAGGAATTTGGATTCTTTAGATGTAGCATTTCTAACAGAGCTGGTTCAGACATGGCTTTGTAAGTCAAGCAGAGGTCGCCTTTAAGTAGGCAATATGAGACAGAGAATAGTTGGAGTTTTTTGAGTCTGTCTATATAGGACAAGTGTTTAAGGCCTAAGATCCTCTTTGTGAGGTATTTTTGTGGCCTCTGCAGTTGTTGTAGGTGTCTAGTGAGGTACATGCCAAATGGGGCATTGTACTTGATTATTGGCCTAATGAGGGAAGAGTAGAGGGAAACAATGACCTCTTTCTTCCTGGATGCAAAATCCTTAGTAATGAGATGTTCCACATAGAAGTATTTTCTGACCACAGTGGCAATGATCTCTTATGATGCCTTTTCTGTTCAGTGGACTACCATCAATGTGGTAATTCATGGGAACTGGGTTTTTCCCAAAGGGGATGACGACACATTTTTTGGCATTGAGCTTAAGGCCATGGTTCTGACACCAGTCATTGGTCTCAGTGAGGCCTTTCTGTAGGATGTCAACATCACTTGGGGAGTTAATAATGGCTCCCAACTTGCAATCGTCTGTGAACTTTGTCAGCCAGAGTCCCTTTGTGTTGGCCTGGAATTCAGAGAAGTAGACACCAAATAAGAGAGGACCCAGGACCGATCCCTGTGGGACTCCTCTCGTGACTGGTCGGCAGTCTGACTTGGAGTCAGCTACTTTCACACTGCGGGTTTATCTGTGAGCCAGTTTGCAACTCACCTAGTGATGTAGGGGTTGATGCCTAGCTTAGTGAGTTTTTCTATGATTCCTGAGTAGGGAGTGGTATCAAAGGCCTTGGCCAGATCAAGTTTGGCTGAATGAATCACCTTGCCTTCATCCACAGCTCTGGTGGCTGACTCAAAGAAGTCGACCAAGTTGAGCAGGCATGATCTACCCATCACAAAACCAAACTGTGTGGTATCCAGAGTTTGGAGATTCCCTATATCCTTGTTTATTAGCTCCTTTTTATGCGTTCCATAGCTTTGCATATCAGACTTGTTAGACCATGACAGTTTTCCTCTCCTTACTTTAATATGACTTTCATAAATACTAGTAATGTGGTGCCTCAGCTCTGCTGCTGAGCAATACTTAAATCTCATCTTTCTCTTCCGTACCTGCTATACTTCTTACCCCCCCTTGCTCTTCTCATACTCAACTTTCTTTCACTTGCTTGATTCTCCCAAACATTCCTCCCCACTCTTCTACTTCAACCTTTCAACTTATTACTCATTTTTTTCCTCTCTACCAACTCGGTTTTAGTAATTAAGATGTTTAAGAGCTTTTTTTCCTGATGCCCTATTGTAAATCTTCATTTCTACTACAGGTATTGTCTTTGCTGAATTTTCTGCTTTGTTAATTTTCCATTACCACATGAATGTATGTTTTGCTATATACTCATATTCATATATGGCATGAATGCATGTAGTCATGTATACAAATGTTGGCATTGCTTGTAATGTAAACTTTGTTATTGTTATTTATTTATTTTTTTGTGAAGCTTTTCTCCTCGGGTTTCCACTGAAAATGGGCCAAAAGCCCAGTTGACTAACCCAGTTAACAAAAGATAAATAAATAAATAAAATAAAATAAATAAAGTTAGACACTGGGTTTTAGGATTAGGGTCAAGAAGTGAGAAGGACTTTAACAATAAGATTAGCAAGCAGTGTTTGGGATCAGGGGTAGAGAGTGACTGAGATTTTTACATTTAGGGACCACAGTTTTGGATTATAGTTGAGCTGTATTTGAGAGTTTTAGGGTTAGGGATAGGGAGTACTTCTTCTCTGAAAATCTGAAAGGGATTAGAGTTGGTCAGTGTCTGGGAGTTTTAGGGGTAGAGTTAGGAAGCACTTCTTCTCCATAGGATCTTAAGATCATAGGAGGTTACTAGGTTACTGGCCCTAGGGCCTTTACAAGCCTAGCCATTATATACCCTTGTTGCCTGATAGATCAAGATATATAGTCTATATTTGCAATTTGAATCTAAGATCAGCACCAGTTGCCCCTGTCCAAGAGGGATGTAGGTGAAACCCCAGGGTAAATTTACAGCTTCCCATCCAGTTATCCAAGTTACGCTTAAATAGTGTAGTTGAGGAGCTCTATTTAACAGGAATTGTGAGTTTGTTCCAGACAAGTGGTACCCTCTGGGAGCTGTATCTGTCACTCTAGCATGTCAGCTTGCCCTGTTAATGTTGCAGGCTAGGTTAAGATTCCTTGAGTAAGTCAGTCTTGTCATATTTGATTTGCAGATGTGCAGCATTTCCATTAAGTTAGGGTCCGAGACTACAATGTAGGCCAGGCACAAGTCACCTCTAAGCAGTCTATAAGATACAAAGTACAGTGACAGGGTCTTCAGACTGTGCATGTAGGCCATGTGTTGAAGGCCCTGAATTACCTTGATGAAAGATCTCTGAGGTATCTCCAGCTGCTGCAGGTGTCTGGTGACATATATGCAGAAGGGAGCACTGTACTTTATTATTGATCTGATGAGGGACGAGTACAGGGGAGTTATTACCTCCTTAGCTTTGGATGCTACACCCTAACTTATGAGATGTGCAACTGAGAAGGCCTTCCTTACCACATGATGGTCACATCATCAACATAGACACATGATGATCAAAGTTAAGGCTGCTATCAATCTGCATTCCCAGATCTCTGAAAAATGGGTTTGAACTTGGGGGGGGGGGTATTATTAATACTGTAATTTACAGGGACTTCTCCTTTGCCGAAGGGGGTGATAATGCCTTTTTTTTGCGTTATGTTTAAGTCCGTGGCTTTGGCACCAATCATTTATCAGTGTAAGCCAATTTTGTAGTATGGTGTCATTGTTGGGGATTAAGTGATTGCATCCAGTTTGCAGTCATCAGTGAACTTGGCAAGCCACAAGCCATCTATTCTCACCTGGATTTCTGAGAAATAGATTCCAAACAATAGGGGGCTAGCACAGATCCGTGTGGAACACCACTGGTAACAGTTCTGCTGGTAGAGGTGGAATCCTCAACTTTGACTGTATGCTTTCTATCAGTGAGCCAGTTGGCTATCCATCTAATGATGTATGGGTAAATCCCCAGCTGGGTGAATTTCCCAATAATGCCTGAGTGGGGAATTGTGTCAAAGACCTTGGCTAAGTTGAGATAGGCAGTATGTAGTATTTTACCTGCATCCAGGGCTTGGTGACATTCTCAAAGAAGTTCATCAGGTTTAACAGGCATGATCTGTCTTTAACAAAGCCACATTGGGTCGGGTCAGGAGTTTGAGGTTCTGCTATATCCTTATTGTTAAGGTCCATGACAATTCTCTCCATGGCCTTACAGATGATGCTGGTTAGGCTTATGGGTCTATAGTTCCAAGGGTGGTTGAAGGAACCCCTCTGTGCAAGGGGATTGTGGTTGCTGTTTTCCACTCTGCTAGAGCAAAGCCAGTACTTAAGCTGTGGTTGAAAAAAGTGCCCAGTGATTCTGCTAACTCCTATTTTAGACTGTTTAGTAAGCATCTGGGATGTCACATGGTCACATAGAGGCTGTGTTTTTGGCCTTGGAAAGTGTGATTATGATCTGCTCTTTGGAGAAACTAGGTAGAGGACTGGTGACAGCTGTGCTTTGGGGTATGGTTGGTGGGGACAGAGGGTGAAGATTTTGCCAAACCTGTCTGCTAGCAGGTTTGTGATGTCCTCAGGTTTAGTATGAGTGGTACCATCCCCTACTAATTCAGCTCAAACCTGGGCCTTCCTTTTAGATTTCAGATGTAGCTAAAGAATTTCTTGTGATTATCCTTAACTAGGGGTGTTAATTTTATTTCATAATTAACTTTAGAGGGCTTTACAAGATGTGTAATTTGCTTTTTCAAGCTGTGGAAGGTGTTCCTTCTCTGCTGAGTCTGTTCTCTCTTGTTCTATTTCAGTTTCTTTCTCTTGTTGTATAACCTATTTATGTTAGATGTCCACCAAGGTGGCTTGTTTTTTCATGAGGAGCTTGTTTTGATTCATTCTGGTATGGCTGAGTCTATACATTTGTAGAGGTGTTTATACAGGGCATTTGTGTACACCTCCATATAGGAGTTATTGCTGTCAGTGGTAGCAAGGGGGTTGAAACTATTTATGCCATCACTTAGGAGGCTGTAATTTGCTTCAGAGAAATGTTTCAACCTTTTTGCTCTGGGGGGGGGGGGAGTGATGTACAATCATTACTTTGAACAAGACTGACTTATGATTGGACTTTACCAGGGAGTATCCCACACATGGGGTGGTGCAGCTATCCCCCATGTTGGTGAGTTCTAGGTCAAGGACATTAGAGCCCCTTGTGGCAGTGCAGGCTATCTGTTCCAGAGCATTTGTGTTAATAAAGTCCAAGAATCTTAGGGTGAGTGTGTTTGTGCTCATATATGTTTCCCAGTTGATGGAAGGATAGTTAAAGTCACCCATCGCCAGGGTGTTTGGCTGTATTGTGAGTGACTCAAGTATGTCCAGGTAGATGATGTAGTTTTCATGGTTCATGGTGGGGGACCCATAGTTAATAATGACATGGGGGGGGTCTTTCCTACAGTTAGCTGGACTTGGAGTAACTCTAGGGAGTTGTACTGCTTAACTAGTCTTGAGGTGTATTTGTATTTAATGAAGACAGATAAACCTCTTCCTTTGGTTCTTTCACATTCATTTTGCAGTCTGAACATGAGGAAGGCATTGTAGCCTTGCATGGCCGAAGTACTCGTTCCAGCCTTGAACTATGTCTCTGTTACTGCACAGATACTGGCAACTTCCAGAGTAAGGAATGCTTCCAGTGAGTGCAGTTTCTGATTTAGACCCCTATAATTAGGCACCACAACCTTGAGATTGTCTCTAGAAGACATTTTTACATCAGGAATTTTGGTTTATGACATTGACTAAAAAGGCACTATGGGGGAGGCAAGTGCTTTTGCCAATAACCGAAAGCCAAGAGGTGACAGGTGAAGACCATCTCTGGCAAAGCAGTGTGGTCTGTCGACCATATCATCCCAGGTTAACAGGTACTGGATCCCCCTGGATTGACACTAGAAGCTAAGCCAATTGTAGCAGTCAATGATTTTTTGTTTGCGGCATCATCCTAGGTGAAAGTAGAATGCTGCTTAGGGCTAGGGGCATACCTGCCTGGGCACATAATCTGAAAGCTCAGTCATGTCTCTCTTCATATAGTCCAGTGAGGTATGTCTCAAGTCATTCACTCCAACATGGACTATGACAGAGTCATAACTGTGCTTGTTGTTGAAAGACTTGATTGTGTGCATGAGTTGGTGGATTCTGGCACCCAACAGGCAGGTGACTGTGACCTCCTTATCCAGTCTGGTGAGGTGGGCATCTGTGTGTCTCACTATGCAGTCACCTATCACCAAGACATTTGGTTTTGAGGTATTTTGCCTTAGGGACTTACTGAGAGAGACACTGATACATGTGTTTTTATGTGTAGAGGATTTTGTTAGGACTGTATTGTGTGTAGAAGGTTTATGCTTGTGAGGTCTCTGCTCTTTTGATAAACTGCTACTGAGTACCTCTGTGTATGTGGGTTTAAGTGTTATGCACTTGGTTTGAGGAAGATGTGAAGTATGTGTGCTGACAACCTGTTTGATATCTGATTTGTTGTTATGTGAGAGGCAGAGCATTGATTCCAGATTCGTAGTATAGATAAATGTTCACATATTGTGTTTGTATGTTATAGGAGTAATAGGTTGTTAGTATACATGAGGTAATTACTACATTGCTTCAGGGTGCCCATGTCAATCAAGCTGGCTGGAGAAACAGTGGGAAACTGTCCATACATTATGATAGGTGTGTTCTGTAATAAGTAGTGGAGAATGGGCTAGATGGACCAGGTTCTGCTGTAGGACTAGTAAAATCAGTTAATCAATGGAGAGGTTTAGGAGAAGAAACCTGCATCAATGCCTCAAAATGCACAGCTGGGGTGCTCTCTGGGCAGCAGTGCACAACTGTGTTGCATGATAAGAAGAAAAGAAGTTTATGAGGGCTATCTAAGGAAAAATTGTCTAAGCATTTGTGTCTGTACATGGCAGTGCTAAACCCTGTTCAGCACTGTGCAGCTACACAGTGCTTAAATACAAGCACATTTAAACATCTCTATCACAGTCTACCAATAGAAAAGCCACCCACTGAGCCTTTACTCCATCACTCTCCAACTCAGATGGGTCCTGAGCTACACACTTCTGCCACAAGGGTGCAGGGAACTCTCTTAATGTAAGATAGCTGGTTTTAGTGTCCAATAATATCAAACAGTCTAGAATCAGCAAGTGTGAATCTAGCCTATGCTATTTAAGGCAGATGAATCAAAAATAAAAAAAAAAAACAAGTGCAGAATAAAACAGTCACAGCAGCAAAAACAATATAAAATGAAGCAACAGTACAGTGAAAAACAGTACACAAGTGCAAGAAAAAGGCTTACATTCTACTTATGTTTTGAAGATTTTAGTGGATGCCTTAGATTCTCTTAGATGTACTTCAAATTTCTGGCTTAGAATGCCAAATTCTGAGCAGCTCCGCCAAACCAAGCCTCCAAAGATCTGAAAGGATGTTACTCTTCTTTTACCACAGATATTAATATCACTTCATAATCTTTTTAAATTATTTCAGAATTTCAGTATAACTTCTGTCTTAGAATAAATATGTCTGACATCTCCAACACCTTGTGACCAAACTCCTTTTCGAACGTATGTCCAAAGACTCTAAGGCACAGAGACCAAACCTGTCATATCATTCCAGTCACGCAATTGTTCTTGTAAACTGCATTATTTCCTTAAAATCCTGAAAACTTTGCAATTCCTCACAAACTCACTACAACAAGTTTAAAGTTTATAAACACATCAACTATCTCCAATAACAACTCTTTAAATACATAAATAAATAAAACACATTGCCCTAATAACCTTCTGGCTCATACTTGTTCTTGCAGTGACAGTGACAACTTTAAGAACAGCAACCCCAACAAAGATTAGTTGTACAAACTCCTCAGTGATGACTTAAACCATATCACTCCAGGTTTCTCAACCTTGACTCCTTAAATATTTAATCCTTTGCTTCCTAGAAACATTAGGGTTATGGCACAAGGTCTAGGCTTAGTATTAGGCCTAGAGTATATGGGAGCTTTACGTTTTGAGTAAAAGGTTTGAGATTAGGATTAAGGAGTAATTCAGACATTTAGATTTAGGGAATGGGGTATAGTAATACACTTAGGGATTAATTGGGAGTTTTAGGTTAGAAAGTGAAGTTTGGGATTAGTGTCAAACTTTCTTACTGTTAACTAAACCATATTAACCCAGCTGCATTCATTCCAGTTCTGAATTTCAATTGAAAGCTTCAAAGGTGTTTCAGTTTTAGGCAACTCTCTATCTAGCCTATGTGTAATCAACATGCAGTTGTTTGCAAAAAGTCATCAAGATTGACATTTTTCTTCTATGCTGTTGAGCACGTGAACAGTGAATACAAAGTGACTGGCAGCAGATGGCAACTCCACCATGCTCCCCTTTCCACACACATCCATCTTATATGTGAGTCTCCTATTGACCATTAAGTGAATTGCTAGTGTTCTATATAGTGCTTTAACCTAATTCCTGAAAGTCCATTCTATTCATATATTTTTCAGAATTTGAAATAGAAAAGTCCATTCAACAATATCAAATCCTCTTTGTGCAGCCTACCAGCTCCTTTCAGTGTTTTTTCTTTTTTTTTTTCATTTCCGTCTGCCCTTCATCCAGCAGCTTTATTCGGAATTTATCTGTTCTCAGCATTAAGGACTTAGAACTTTTATGTCTATGTTAATTCCAGTGGTAGGATTGTCATTTCCTAAATGTGTTTTATCCTATATAGTGCTTTAACCTAATTCCAGAAATTCCTTTCTATTCACATCTTCTTCAGAATTTGAAGCGGAAAAGTCCTTTTTTTAATAGAAAAAAACGTGATCACCCCTGACATTGTTATAGCCACGCTCTGTATGCAGCCTACTTGCTACCTTCAGTGTTTCTTTTCTTTTTTTTTTTCAGTTTGTCTGCCCTTCATCCAGCAGCTTTATTCTGAGTTTATCTTTTCGCAGCATTAAGGACCTAGTCAGAACTTTTATGTCTACATTAATTCCAGAGATAGGATTGTAGTTTCCTGAATGTGTTTTTCCTTCCCACCTTTGGGTTTCAGAATAAACATCACTCTGGTAAGAATCCAGCTTTAGCAATGTCATTATATATTTTGCACAAGTACTAAAAAGCATCTCTTCATAAACTTCTGTAGATTCCTTCTCCAATGCTAGCTTCTTCTGGGGCTTAACACCTCTTCATGCTTTTTTTCTGTCTTTTGCATTTTTGAAAAAGTCTCTTCCATATCAAGCCACATTGTCCCATTACTTTCTAGAATAGCCTCCCATAGCCTCTTACCTCCTGTTCTTCTCTCCACAATTCCTCTTTTCTCCTATCTTTCTTGACTTATAATTATCTTTGCAGAAACTGTACATATTCTTTTTTGATGCCTGCCCTATTGAAAACTGCTTCACTGTGCTCTCCTCTTAATTCTCCAATATGACTTTCATTCCTCCCTCCTTTAACTTCCACATAAAGCACTTTCATGGCATATCACCTCAGAAGCACCACAAATGGTGACTGCTATATCTCTACTACTGTTTTCCACTTCACACATCTGAGTCCTTTATCTGTTGGTCCGCCAGAAATATATCCCTCTCCCCTTCATCCTGTTTTTCATCCTGACATAGTTTCAGTCCTTTTCACTTTAATTCCCATCTCTTGATTAATATGCGTTCTTCCATTCTCCAGAAGCCTTGCTGGATCATTTAATTCCCTTTAAATGCACTCTTAACAGCATTCCCCCAGACCTGCAGATGTAGCTGCCCATCCATTGTCCATTGTTCATGTAACTTGTTTTTAGTTATATCCTCACCCATCCTGTCCCTTTCCTCTCTGTATACTATTACCAAATACTACTTCTCTATCACCTGTCTTTTTCCACTTAGCCATTCTTTACTAATTTCCAACAACATGCAGATACAGTCTAACAAACTAATTTCCTCTAGCCTAGCCTCCACTACACCAAGCAAAATTGGCCCTACTAACATGAATTTATCAGTTCAACTCATTTGATTATCCACATCCCTTGAAAATGTATGTTATTAACCTTTAGTGTTTGCCTTCTCCAAAAAAGCCTCCCCTCCTTCATTCATATCCACATTTATCTCTAACCTTGCTATGGAACTCACACTTGCCATACTTAAAATGTAAAGCAGGACTTTTATAACATTAGAATTCCATGGGATGACAATTATCTAGTTTTGTGGTACATAAGAGTCATTGTTCCTGAACATCTTTACAAGATTCAAGAACATCTGCATTTGCTCTATAAATATTTCCCATCATCCGACATGTGCCCTGACTCCCAGTACCTGGTGCCATCCATCTCACTACTACATCTTCCTTCATAAATGTCACTGGGGTGCTTAATCTGTTAATAACCTTAACAAGAGCACCTCCTTTTTGACTCCTTCCTTTGAGCCTTAGCCCACTACATTCTAATGACTCCTCACTACAACATGTTTATCATTTCATTTTTCCATAGTTAGGTCTCCTGGGCAAAAATAATATCTCCTGACTCTGTATTTAATTTCCCCAGTATTCTTCCTCTTTTAATTGCGTGCTACCCGCCTCATTCCATGACAGAAAAGACAAAACTGACCATCTACCCTTCCCTTTTGACTTTCCACTCTACTCCCCAGCTTCACTTTCCCTTCTGATTTCCGCAGGCCAGGCCACAACTGGCCTTTAGATCTCCAACAATTGAGCTACGCCTAGTATTCAAAGGTAGAGTTGTTACACTGATTCATGCAGTGAGTCATGCATCTGATAATCCCCTTTTCCCCAATGGGTCAACTAGCACTGCAGCTTCCTATTTTCCCTTTGACCAATGAATCCATTAAAAATGATAGCAACTATAGTTTGTTATCAAAGAAGATGCTCTAAACCTTTTTCACTATGAATCTCATCTAACAGGAAAATAATAAAAAAAGAGTCACTCTAGAAAAATTAACTACATGCATGTTCATAACTATTCTAAATAACACAAACATACAAATCATACTGCAAATCCAGCTCTCATAGATAATGATAACATGTATTCTGAGAAACATAAAAATAAAATAATAACATTGGAATCCACCATTAACCCCCCCCCCCAAAAAAAAAGAACAGCATTTCTTATATGCATGACAAGAAGAAGAAGCATGAGTCCCTTGTTAAACTCTCTTAACAGTTTAATTTTATTTTACCTATTTGCTGACCAGGTAAGCCCAATGCATGCAACTGCCCCTGTTTAGGGTGGACACACTGTTTGGTTATGTAACTTGGTTAGGATCACACAGTAGGAAAACTGAAGTGGAAGGAATAAAACCCTCTACCTGGGGCACAGTAAGCAACTCAGTAACAGCTCCATGTTTTAGTCCTCTGCACTAGATATTAGGCAAAAGGAGCACTACTCCCTATTAGAGAACTGAACCATGCTTTCTCATGTGACAGGTAGGGATACTCCGTGATATACTATCAAGGCAGACAAGTAATCAATTTTCCATCTTTTCTAAACACTGTATCACATATAACAGATGATTTCAATAATGATAGTGCACATGCCATAAGGAGGATAAAATAAGCCTAAGAAGGTGACTGCTTAATACCTAGACAGCAACATTTAATAACAAAACAGAGCAAATATAAGTGCAGAAACAAACAATAGATAAAAAGGAGTCATTTGATTCCATACAGAGTGTTGGCTTTTCTGAATAAGATCCATAAAGCATTTTTCTGACAAACAAAATGTCCAAAATCCTTTCTTTTGTGAGGGAATGCACAACAAGTAACCCCTCTTGGAGACAGGAGAAATCCTTCCAAAGACTATAGTGATAAACAATGACAACAGTTGTACGTCTTATAAACCTAAAAAGGAAAACATTCTTCAAAAGAAAATCATCCAATTAACACATCATTCTCTACCTTTTCACACATGAACAGTGCATGGTGATTAGAGGATGTAAAAAGTAGTTAATAAGTGCAATGCCTTGGCCTACCCATTGTAAAGCCATGCTTCACAAATAAAGCTGCAGGTGACAGTAATTAGGAAAATAGCAGTATGAATCAACTCACTCCATGAAAATTGACCCCAGCATAAATTAAAATCAAACAGTAAAATTTCTAGAAGCTTTTACTCCATAAAGGACTGGGCATAGTGTAGCTGATTCTGTAAAAGAAAGAAACCCCTCCAAAGAATATAACAGATCCTCAGAGATTTGTCCTAAATCTTAATTAGGTACGCATGAGGAGATGAACACTTGCGCAATACCTTAACTAAAAAGAAAGAAAGCCGTTACCTCCTCAGAAGGGGAAGTAAATTTATTTAGTCATCCCCATACTGTAGAAAGTTTTTGGAATATTTAGATGCAGACCTCCTCTACAGTTTGAGACTGCTTACTACTCAGCTGCCAGTATTTATTGCACCTCACTTCCTTAGTGGAGCTACTGGCATTGTGGGAGTCATTATTCTGTGACTTAATTACTTCTTGTCGAGTGATCCTCCTTACTTTAATACTTGTTTCTAAGTGGCTAGCTCATAGATTCATAGATGTTTACTAGGCTAACGCCCATGAGGGCATTTTTAAGCCTAGCCATGCATCCCAAATCTTTGATAGGTTCTGGTACCCTTGGTAAGTGTAAGAAGGGGCTTGGGAGATGAACCATTTAGAGGCAGCTTGTGTCCATTAGAGACATAGGTGCCAAACAAGGGATGAATATATTGTTTCCCATCCAGTTGTCCAAGGTACAGTTGAATTGGGTTAGGTAGGAACTCTGTTTCACATGGATGGGGAGCCTGCTTCAGAGAAGGTATAGTCTCTGAGATGCAGACATTTCTCTTCAGCAGGTCCTATTTATATCATACACAAGGTTTAAGTTGTTAGGATAGGTAATTCTGGTATTGGTTGTTTTGCAGATATGCAGGAGGTCCATCAGGGCAGAGTCTGACAATGCCTTGTTTGCCAAGTATAGATCTCCCTTCAACAGCCTGTAGGAGACAGAATGCAGGTATAAGGCCTTGGGGCGGTCTGCACATGACATGTTACTTATGCCCTGTATTCTTTTAGGGATGAACCTCTGTGGATATTCCAGTTGTTGGATGTGCCTGGTTAGGTAAATACCAAAAGGGTCATTATACTGAATGATAGGTCTGGAATGCCAAATACAGTGGAGAAATGACCTCCTTGAACCTAGATACCATACCTTTGTTTATAAGTTGCAGGACATACAGTGATTTTTCTCACTACTGTAGACATGTGATGGTCAAAGGCTAGATTACTATCTATGTCTGTCCCCAAGTCCGTGACTACGGGGTCAACTCTTTGAGGTGTGTTGTCAATATCATAGCTACCAGAGGTGGATGACTTCCCAATGGCTACTATTATGCATTTCTTGGCATTTAGTTTTACTCCATGGCTCTGACAGTACTTACTTGTCTATGTTAGCTCTTCCTGGAGAACATTTAAGTTGGTGGAGGATTCTATGACTGCTTCTAATTTGCAATCATCTGTAAATTTCATCAGTGAGAGGTCACTGATATTGGCTTTGATTTCAGAGAAGTAAATATAAAACAGAATTCAAATAAATTAAGCAACTGTCTGCATTTTCTCTCTCTTTATTCATTCCCTCATTCTGTTGAACAGACCTATGGTGTCATGCACTATAAATTCCAGCAGGTGTCAACACAAAAGCTCTGAAATATCAGGATTCATCTTGATATCATGGGTTGTCTTGGCAGACTTTTCTAGTGACAAGAGACACCTCTCCATCCTCTCAGAAACATCTGCAATCACCTAATAAATCTATTACTTCCCCTTTCTTCGTCTGTTTCCTGTGGCAGGAGTTCCACTCCACTCTAGTCACAGTGTGAAATATCAGGCTTCCTAACTTGTTCACTTCTTGGAATAAATATGCCTCTTTTGCTGTGCATCGATCACTAATACCAATGACACTGATAAAACATGTCAAGACCGCAAGTCTGTCTTATGGGATTACATGAGTTCCTTCATTGGAACACTCTATGTGAGTAGGCCTGAAAAATATCCATACTCATTCCCTCTGCTCTAAACTCATGAATTAAATGAACATCATTAAATATCCATTCTTTGGAAGATACTGTATGCAGTTTCCACACCACTTATCATGTTTTTTGAGTATCCACATCCTTTGTAGCACTGTATGCAGGTGTTCTGCCTACCAACCATATTAGTTGGTGTATTTATATAAGGTAACAGTTGAGTGTAGAAAAATGATAAATCTGCTAATTATTATGCTCTCAGAAATACCACAGAGCTGAACATTTTGTCTCCCAATCTATTTCCCAAACCTCCAGGTTTAGAATGCAGCTCCTGCACCTGCTGGGTAAAGAAAGCAATGTTATCATCCTGTTGTTTAATAACTCCTTGCTGGGTTTTGGTTATTTTGTCCAAATTAGCAGCTTCCTTCTCTAGCATATCTATTGATTCCTGCTGATATGAAAGACATGTCTTCAGCCCTTTAGACTCATACACCACTATTTCCAACATTTTGACATTGTTATTTAATAAACCCTATGAGATACTGAGGATAAAGTTATACCAGTCTTTACCTAAACCTTTAAGGATTTAATCTCTGCAATTAAAATATAGTAAATTCCACAGTATGGCTTGCTAGACCCTGAGAAAAATGAAGAAAAGTAGAAACTCTCACAAAGTAAATCTTTCATTTTTCCTTCCAGGCCACATCCCCTACCAGTATTTCTCTTAATTTTATATTTCTATAAGTATCGCTGTCAACGACTGCTATTGATTAAATGCAGACCATCACAAATGTTAAAACACATGACTGACATTTATACTTTAAATGCAGTCCTGTTCTAAAACAAATATCTCCAGCTCACACACACACACACACACACACACACACACACACACACACACACACACACACACACACACACACACACACACACACACACACACACACACACACACACACACACACACACACGTACATAAATGTCTCTCTAATGAAATGTTGGCTTTCAAAATAGCAATCATCCGCAAACAGAAAAAATATTGAAAATGCAGAAGAGTGAATATCAAACATCACTCTTCCTCTAAAAAACTTTTTTGAAGGAGGAAAGCACCACTGTACCAACTCTGAGGTTGCCAAACCTTGGGGAAAAGGGAATATTTTGAGAAATGGCAATTTCAGATTTAGTAGTCTCGTGATTACAGGACTCGCTATAGTGGGTCACAATATCTCAAAGGGTTACCATTCTTAATAAATAAATATATATATATATATATATATATATATATATATATATATATATATATATATATATATATATATATATATTTATATATATATATATATATATATATATATATATATATATATATATATATATTTATATACATATATATATATATATATAGCTCTATATACATATATATATATATATATATATATATATATATATATATACATGGATAGATATTATATATAAAGACAGAGATGGGTATATATTTGTACACATGTATGTAAAATCCTTATAGAGTCATGCACTATACTGAGATTCATTCCACATAAGCATCAAAACTATCCGAAACTATCAAACTAACCAACTAAGTGAATCACCATCATTATTATCTCGATGGCCTCAAATAGGATCAGAATCGATTTGCTTGAATTGACTGATAGTATATATTTTTAAAACATCATTCACATAGTTGTGGAATACAGGCTTTACCAAATGAATAACTAGATCAAAAGATTTTGCAACTTTGATTAGAATAACATCATTTAAGTATAACATAAAATAGAGTCCAGTAAAATCCTCAACAGGATTAGTAATGAACAGCAAAAGTAGTGCAAGAATTAAACTAGTAATATGAAGTGCCTTTGCCACATGTCTTCAGTTCTGGAAATAGTATTTTCCATAGCTATCTTGAATGCATTGTTCTTTGGGTAATTATTTGTTCATTAGGCCTGTCTCTTAAACCACAAATGAGGTTAGCCAAATGAAGAAATGATCAACCATCTTAAAATTTATTTTTGATTCTATAAAATACCTGCTGTGAGCATGCTGGAATAAATTGTATCCATTATGCTATTTATGGCAGTAAGGGTACTTAATTACATTATAAATCCATGTCAGGTCTTTACCAGCAGTACAAATTTCTTGCTATAATCCAGCAGCATATCACATACCACCCTTTTCATGATTTTGGCCAAGGTCATTATAATGAAGAGTGTTTGAGAAAGATCTTTGCCAAGCAAATAATGGCAGCATATTTCATATAAGGGAGGGCAACTATGTAAAGTGAGAAAAGATTTATTATATAGGATAGGAACCTCTATATTTATTTATTTATTTATTGATATATTTTAAATAAATAAAATAAAAAAAATTGGTAAAATAAATGTTTTGGAATACCATTTTCAGAAATGTAATGCTTATCTCGCCTCTGAAGCAAGCTTGCCTTGCAATTTAAACAGCGTAACACCCTGACATCATTCAATGTGCACCCGTAAATTTACTCTGAGATTTACTTATTTTGCCTTCTTGAGAAGGGGGTACAGCATGAGGATGACTAGTGGCAAGGTATAAATGATTCAATTGTCTCATATTTCCTAAGATCCTAAGATGCAACCCATAATTTGACTGGCCACTTTTATCCTGCAACCTCTTCAACAGACTAACCATAGCTGTGGTTCTGACACTTTTAAAATCAAATGCCAGCTGCCCATATCTCATTGTGGATGGGGGAGAGCTTCCATGGATCTCATTCTCCATTGTTAATTTCCAGTTAGAATAACATAAACCAAGCAAAAGACCATTTCCTATCTGACTGGTTTAGAGAACTATATCTTAACTGTATATGCAAAGGTCATTTTCACTACCAAACACTTTAAAAGAGAATAACCATTGGCCCCAGAAAATTACAGCACATCATTTCAGTTAACATAAAATTATTTTACCATTTTCACTGAAAAAGAAAAAGAGACTTGACTTCTAAGTCACAGTCATAGTCATGGTATGTTTTAAAGGTTTGAAGGGTAAGAATTAATAATGCAGCACGAAAAACATGCATGTTGTGTTATCCATGCAAGTGGCATGTTGTCCCGGTTACTTACCATTCTCTGTGTTACTGTATTCCCACCAAAAAGAGACGTGCACACACACACACACACACACACACACACACACACACACACACACACACACACACACACACACACACACACACACACACACACACACACACACACACACCACACGTGCACACACACACACGCACAAATACACGCGCACACACAAAATACTATATGTATGCAGGCAGACCCAAGCATATCCAGAGAGTACATATCTTAGCAGACTATTATATAATGCTAAAATAAAAGAGAAACTGGCAATATTTTAACTTACACAAGTAAATACTACATGAATATTACCAGAAAAAGGGACTTGTTTGCAGGTACAGAAATATAACCACTTTTATCATACAAAAAGATGGAAAGTTGTTGAATATGAATAATAAATTTTTATATGTACTCGGCATAATTCATACATGAGCACTGAAAAGTTAAACATGGGCATTTTTGGAAATGGAATTAAACATTCATTACACATTTCAAAGCAATATGTTCTAAATTGTGACAAGTAATAAAAAAGACATGAGGGGATTCTACCTGTTTTACCATATGCCCAGAAGCTTTCCTTAAATATTGTTGGTCTTGTAACATCTGTGAAATGCACATCCCAAATGCTTTCTAACTCTTATAAAATAATTGTTTATATTTTATGTATTACAGCTTAAATCAAGTAGTTTGCATGAGTAGAATATGCATTTAGTTTTGAATTTTGACATACAGTAGTCCTTTTGCCAAAGGCAAAATATGCTTTGTGGTTTGAATGTTTATAGTTCAATGTTTCTCCTGTCTGATACTGAATTCATAATTTTATCAAAAGAAATTACATTTTTTTTCCAAGTTTTATGTCAGGATATTGTAACAAAGAAATAAGAGTTGAATACCTGCATTTATGAAACTGAAATTGGTCCCTTCAATCAGCTCACTGGAGTATTTTTACAAATTCAAATAAGTAAACATATTTCTTTAGGTAAACAGTTGCATCAGCTGATGAACTTTGAAACCAAAGTATGAATTAATTCCAAAATTTGATTTTGTATTCACTGACAAGTAATTTCCCACCTGCCATATGAAATTATGCTAAATAACAGAACTCACCCCAGCTTAGCCCATCTACCCCATCCCATGAGATATGGATTTGGGCTCTAGGAATCTGAGGCAGTAGCAGTGAAGGTCAAAGCTGGATTATATAGATGAAGACAAGCTAGCACTTGGTATAGAGAGATGCACTTCAAGTATTTTGCATCAGGAGTAATACTATCTATGATATCATCTAAGATTCACTCTGTTAGGATGCCTATAGCTTGCATATAGAAACAAAATCATTGCCCCCTAGCTATATATATATATATATATAAAACCTGCTTCACAGTTCTGAACTCTTTTTAAAGGGAAATTGCTGAATTAGAGGTAAAATGAACCACAAGGTTATTCTCTTCTTACGGAAGGTGGGCCCTACTGGATAGTTACAGCAAGATTTGGCATTTATACACACTTGTGCATGTGAATATGTGTGTGTGCATGAATGCACACTCACATAAATCCATGTTATCTATCTATCTGTATAAGTCACAACACATACATAGATGGGGATTATGGAATTCTATTGCATAGAATTGTGTAAGTGTAGCACTTGTTCTGTAGGGAAGGAGAGAGCATTGCTGAGCTAGGGCACTGTGGATTCCTAATCATTCTTCATCAGTCTGTCTACCCCATCTTATATGCAAGCCCAGTAAAGCCAGCAAAACACCATACCCAGCTATATAATTTGAAAACACTAAGAAACAGTCATTGTTAACCCTAGTGGCCCCATCTTGGTATTTTAACTGATCTCTCAGTTGACCATACAAAGCAGCAGCTGTAAAATTCCCTGCTTCTGATGAACCTCTCTTTCTGCTAAACATGTGAGTAAAATGTATTGTGACAATAACTATCCCATGCTATTGTGTGAAGGACAATTCTGTTCTCATGGAACTATCAAGTCTTTGCATCTAATTTTATTGTGGTCTTTTTTTCTGCAGTAAATATTTGGTCACGCTCTTCCTTTCATAGTCTTATACCACTCTGTTTCACTCTACATTCCAGTCATGCTGACACAGTTCCATAAAGATGGCACATTTTAGCAATTACAATAAAACATGTACTGCAGTAAAAGGCCGCGAAGGTCTGACACACAGTTGTAGTATGACTGATATGAGCTTGACAGCTGCAGATAAAGTATTTATTCACTCATTCACTCACTCATTCATTTTGTATATCCACATTATCTGTGTAGTAATCAGATCCCACCCTTGTAACCCCCAAATATTAAGGTACAGCACGAGATGGGGGATGGGATTCCAGTTCACTTAAGGATGATCACAAAACACATACACACACACACACACACACACACACACACACACACACACACACACACACACACACACACACACACACACACACACACACACACACACACACACACACACACACACACACACATACTTATTATACTCCCACCTATGGGTACCTTAAAGGACTACCTATTCATCTTTCAATGTGTAATTGGTGACTGGGTATAGAACAGTCATCGTCATGAAAACTCATGGGGTCACATTGTGACTGTAACAACTTCAACCAGGGGGCACATTAACCAACACACTAATCAAACAACAAAGTACTGGGAAGCAACAGGCATATCTTATACACGACTGTGTTGCCCAGATGTTTCTATCTAACTGTATTCATTAACATATTCAGAAAATTACCCATAAAGCAGTGTACTTAATGCTGTGGAGTTTTGATGGCAAAAAGATTGACAGTGTGATAAAAACTGTCTGATTTCTTTTCATAATAAGTCATGCAGTCTCAGTTGACTGGAAAGCCTATAATTAGTTAGTTTTAATCACAACAGCAACATAAGAAAAAACAGCCTAAACCGTTAACGTTCCTGCCAGAAAATGAGTCTGCTTTAAGGGCTTGCTATGTTACACTGACAGATTCAACTTTGAATAACAATAGACTAGCTACAAAGTCTCATAAATGACAGCTTGAGCTATTGCATTTATAATATATGTTCTGAACTTTGTTTTTTTGTGATCAGCTGACACATATATTAAAAGCATGCCTTACATGGAGGGTTGCCCCTGCACCCACCATGTAGGGTACTTTGATTCTCCTCCCACCACTTACTTTATTACTCTCATTCCAAGGTTGCTGCATGTTCAACACAGGTAATGCAACACTTATTCACAGATTCATAGATTGTTACTAGGCTAATAAATAGCCAAGTTTTCCAAAAGAATAATGTCCAGTATCCAAATAGAACATTGAGGAGCAGGCAGTTATAAGCTACCTCTGTCCATAAGGGACATGGATGCCAGGGCTGATGTAAATTTCCTCTTTCCCATCCACTGGCTTAGATTGTGCTTAAAATGAGTAATAGATAAACTCAGCTTCATGTGGATAGGAAGCATGTACCATAGGAGGGGCAGTGTCTAGGGCATGTCTGTCTCTCCAGCCTGTTCTGTTTAAGTCACAGACAAAATTCAGGTCCCCAGATATTGTATTTCTGGTAGTCTTTGACTTATGATTATGACAGAGATTCATAAGTGTGGTGTTACAGATGATTTGTAAGCCAGGAACAGATTATCCCCTCAGCAATCTATAGAAAAATGAGTACAGGGAAAGGGCTATAAGGCACTTTCCATAATGCAGATTTATTATGCATTGTATTGCTTTTGTAAAGAACCTCTGAGCTCTTTGTAGTTGCTGCATGTGCCTGGTCAGGTACATACCAAAGTGAACATTGTACTCTATGACTGATCTGATAATGGAGGAGTACAATGAGATAATGACCCCTTTAGACAAAGATGCCCTTACTTCAAATGTATGCAATATAAAAACATTTCTTTATCACTTTGGCCACATGGCAGTCAAAAGTAAGGCTACTCTCTACATGTCCACCCAGATCCCTGACCACTAGGTTGACATATTATCAAGATGGTAATTAGCTGGGATTGTTGATTTCCCAAAGGGTAAAATTATGCATTTCTTATCATTGAGTTTTAGATGATGGCCTTGGCATCCTTTATTAATCAGAGGTAGGCCCTTTGAAAGAATGCAGTGGAGTTGATGATAACCCTCAGCATGCAATCATCTGTGAACTTAGTAAGCCATAAACATTCAGTATTTTATTCTGTTTAAAAGAAATAGATGCCAGAAAGGAGCAGGCCCATTACTCAGCCCTGGGGGACTCTGCTAGTGACTAATTCTTGGTAGAGGTGGCCTCACCTATTTTGACCTCCTGGGTTATTACTGAGCCAGTTGGCTATTAAGCGAGTTATAAAAGGGTTTATACCCAAATTAGTATGCTTGTCTATAATGCCTGATGGGGTCTTGTAACAAAAGCCTTGGCCGGGTCGAGGTAAACTGTGTGCACATTCTTACCTTCATCCAATGCCTTACTGACCCTCTCAAAAAATCCACCACATTTAATAAGCATGACCTTCCTTCAACAAAGCCAAACTGTAATGGGTCCAGCATTTGCAGGTTACCTATATCCTTATTTATCACATCCATAATGATTCTTTCCATGCCTTACGTATGAGGCTAGTAAGACTTATTGGCTTGTAGTTACCCAGATCAGTGGTTGGACCTCCTTTGTGCAGGGGAATGATTGTAGCCATCTTCAATTCCTAGGACACAAATTCTGACTGAAGGCTCCAGTTGAAAAGTGCTTGCAACCCCAGGCTCCATCTTAGCAACTTGGCATTTTGCTGACTGGCTCTGTTTAACCAATCTGACTGAAGGCTCCAGTTGAAAAGTGATTCAAGTTGACCAGAGAGGTCATGTTTTATGCTATTTACTAAACATTCTGAGATGTTATCAGGGCCCATCAATGCAATGCTTTTAACCTTGGAAAGTGCATTGATGACCTGTTCCCTAGTAATGGCTGGGGGATTGTGGCATGTGGTATTTCCTTTGGACTACTGGAGGGAGTGAGAGGAGAAATTTGATGTGAATCTGTCAGCCAAATGGTTGGCAATGGCTTCTAGTTCAGTGTGGGTGATGCCATTTACAATATGCTGTGCACATTGTTGTGTATTTCCTCTGAGGTTATGGACAGAGCTTTAGAAAGCTTTGTGGCTGTCATTTGCTTGAGAAACTTTTTGTCTACATATTTAGCCTTTGAAAAAGTCTCTTCTCTATATTGTCCCATTACTTTCTAGAATAGCCTCTGCCATAGCCTTTGAAGTATTAATTAACCCTCTTAGCTGCCTGTTTAGATTGGTCAGGTGGCTTTTAGTATGTATGGATTTGTTTCTCCTATGCTTGGCCAAGATTTTTTCTTTTTATCGTATAACTGATTGTTATTGTGATTTCACCAGGGTGGCTTGACCTTTAAGTTTGTCTTACTCTTAATACAAGTGGACACAGTGTATGTGTGTATGGCTGTCCAGAAATTTTGTAAATAGCTCAGTATATGCTATGGTGTTTACTGGGTATGGGGGTCATTGAAATTGAACCAAGGTGTCATTTAGTAGAAAGAGGTTAGCCTTGGAATAGTTCCTAAAGGTTTTTGTTTTGCTGAATACCTGGATTTAAATTTTATTTCAAATAATATTGCCTTGTGGTCAGATCCAATGAAAAAAGATATCACATTGGGTGAGTATAAGATTAAGGATGTTTGTACCCTTGGTAAGAGAGTGGATCAACTGTTCCAGGATGTTGGTATTAACAAAATTTAGAAACCACTGGGTTTGCACATTAGAAGTGGTTTAGGATTCCCAATCTATAGAGTGGTAGTTGAGATCCCCCTTGAATATCATAATGGGTTCAATGGTCAGGGACTCGAGTACATTAATATGGGTAGCATGGGTTTCCTGTGACATGGAGGGGGAAGAATATGGTACAAGACCCTGTTTATGGTCAGCTCCACATGTATGATTTCCAATGAGTCATACACTTTAACTAGTCTGGATGTGAAGTCAGTTTTAATATAGAATGAGACTCTTCCAACTTTAGTTCCCTCCTGTAGAGTAGCTGATCTAAACACATGAAAGACATTATAGCCTTGCATTGCTGGGGTGTTCTCTATGACTTTAAACCATGTCCCCATTACTACACAGATGTCTACATTGTCCAGGGAGGGGAAAGCTTGCAAGAAGTGGAGTTTCTTGTTAAGGCTTCTGGCATTCAGCAGTACCACCTTCAGATGTTCCTTCATAGGTTCTGTTAAGTCAGTAGGTTTACCAGTTTGGAATTCCCTAAAAAAAGCACTATAGAGTGGAAAAGGTCTTTGCCAATATCTGAAAGTCTAGAGGGGATAAGTGCAGACTATCCTTGGAAAAGCACCATGCTCTGTCAGCCATTTCCTCACAGGCTGACAAATATTGTACCCCCTTGGACTGACACTAGAAACTAAGACAATTGTTAAATTCAATCATATTCTGTTGGTAACATGGCATCATCCTTGGAGAAGGTAGTATGCTGCTCAGTGCTAGGATCATACATGTCCGAGACACATAATCAGCAAGCTTGATCACATCTAACTTTGTATAGTCGAGGGAGATAAGTCTCAGGTCATTAACGTTTCTCCCCAGGCCTCCGCTGAAAATTGTCTCGTTCCAAGTCGGACTTTCCCGGTAAACAAAAGTTAAATAAAATAAATTAACACTCACATGGACTATGGTAGAGTCATACTGGTACCTGTGGCTCAATGACCTGAATGCCTGTGTGACTTGATGGATTCTAGCCATAGAAAGGCAGCTAACTGCACTCTTTCTGTAGCATGCACCAACCTCAGATGACCCAAAAAGTAATAACATGGAAGTCTTTGGATCTCATTATAATTTGAAATAAACAGCATAACACTGTTAAATGCCACTTCCAGATATTATGCTTAAACAATTGTGACATGGGCACTTGTAATCCAAACAAGAAACTGCAAACCATGCAACACTAATACTCTTCATAACAGAGAAGCCAAACAACTCTTCAGCCGTAGATAATTCCTAGGCATGTGATCCAGAAGGAGTTTAGACAAGTTTATTCATTGCTGCAGAGCATTGTCTGAGTAAGGGACATGTATAGATTAATAAACAAAAACCTGAAGCAAGACACCAAAATGTAACTGGAATCCACAATGCAGGTCCCTCAGAAAACGGAAAATACGAGGTGACTTGAAAAAAATTTTAATCCACGATCCACATGTACAGATTAACTGTCTCTGGTGCCAGAGTATACACCTTAAAGGAAGTTATAGAATGACAATCATACAAACAGAGCTATCAAACTCTGTCACACATACACACATGCACAAATATACTGACAGGTACAGACATGTTATGTCCATAAGCCCTGTCTCACAGTGCATAAGCTCAAGTGAAGAAATATGTTCTGGTGGTAAAATGTAGAGAGCTGCCAGTCTGACCACTGCACTTCTAAAAATTGGAGAGAGGAGGCACATAAATTATTACAAAATCATTTGCTGCTATTGTGTCATAGAAGGTAATTTCAGTGAACACAAAAAGAGTGAGTGCTTTTAGCTGAAATTACTTTTTTCTCCACTTTTGTGCAATATATATATATATATATATATATATATATATATATATATATATATATAACCACAATGATAGTTATCATGCAGGTGCGAAATGGCAAGAGCTTCGTTGTTATATATCCTTAGACAGTCCAAGTTAAACAAATACACGACTTGTAGTTCTCAAAGACACAGGTAACCAATGTAATTCTGCATAAAATTTATTTGTGCACAGTGAGCGCTTTCACCCGAAGGCTTTTTCAAACTATTACAGCAACCATTGTTCATTTCATGTTTAAATAAAACTGTAAAAGCACACAATTGGTCAGCACAACTACACCTAATTTACATACATAATTAATTATTTAAACAGCTCATTTTATAGCGCTGCATCTAAAATCACTGCTAAAAACAAGAAATATAGATAAAAAACCTAAAATCACGCTACGACAACGTACGTGAATACAAATCATACAAATACTTATAAAAACATCACTAATACATGTATCAAAAACGGGGCTTGCTAAATCTAATGTGTATGCTAAAAATATACACACCCTATTTCTTAACTAGCTTCCAGGTATACAAGTTATATTTTAAAACCTTTAAACTATTAAATACATATCATACACCTAGTAAACCATAGGCAAATTAGATAAAGACGAATATACGGATATGGGTACAGGTCAAACCTATTGACAGCAATAGTCATATGAACACAAATAAAGGCTAAAAACCATTGGTTAACCTAAATCTACACTAACAGACACATCAGGTAAAAACATGAAGGACCTATGGAACTAGGGTTACAGATGGAGCCCTAAATCTAGATGTGACAGGAAGGGGGCTAACAACAAAGGTATACAGACTGGTTTAACATAGAAATATTCTATGCAAAAACATGTATGTATTAAGGGAATGGCTCTATAACAGGGGGAGTGGAAACATTCAAGGCTTCATCAACCTTTTCTTACGTAGGATGGGGTTTAGCTGCACCCTGTCGTTCAAACCTGGGTACCTGTCAGATCTCATCCTAATAATCCATTTCAGCTCACATTCCAGTAAGCAGTTATCAATGTCACCCCCTCTAACACTAGGTTCTACTCTCTGTATCACACAGAAACCGAAGTAGTGGTCCGGTCCGGTATTTCTAACATGCTTTGCTAGGGCATTATTCATAGAGCCTAGGCGTATATGGTAAACATGATCTCTTACTCATTCTCTCAATTGCCTCGAGGTTTTCCCTATGTAGAAAACATCACAACAAATACATGTGGCTAAATAGACAACATACATGCTCTTACAACATGTTCTTGTCTTAAAATTATATTCAAACCGTGTAACAGGGTGGGTAAACTCCATATTGGTGTCTATGAATCTACACTGATTACACTCATTACAGGGACGTGTATTAAAAGTTTCACCTGAGACATTTCTATCGTACTGGAATGATCTATGACATAACTTGCGTTTAAGGTTTGGTTTATTCTTGTAGACAAAATTGGGGTCTGACCCTACTACAATATCAATATCTTGGTCTAGTTTAAAAATATCCCAATATTTAACTATTATTTCTTTTATCTCCTTAACATCCCTTGTAAAATACAAGGGGAATCTAATGTCATTCTTTTCCTCTTTCCCCTCATTATCAGCCACATCTGCCCAGTCAGAAAAATATGGACGTGCTTTACTATTTCTTAAGTCCTGGACTACTTTAAACTTCCTATCTAAATCTAACTCACAATAACCTCTTTCCAAAAACCTATTTGCTAAAACAGATTTTGATGTTAGAACTATAGATTTGGTTGCACTTTTTCTGGAAATAATCCTCCAGAACAATGTTTTTATATATGGTAAAGAGGTTTATTGTCAGAAGGATGGCGTGGCTATGGGCACTTCCACTTCAGATAATGAGGGGAAAGAGGAAAAGAATGACATTAGATTCCCCTTGTATTTTACAAGGGATGTTAAGGAGATAAAAGAAATAATAGTTAAATATTGGGATATTTTTAAACTAGACCAAGATATTGATACTGTAGTAGGGTCAGACCCCAATTTTGTCTACAAGAATAAACCAAACCTTAAACACAAGTTATGTCATAGATCATTCCAGTGCGATAGAAATGTCTCAGGTGAAACTTTTAATACACGTCCCTGTAATGAGTGTAATCAGTGTAGATTCATAGACACCAATATGGAGTTTACCCACCCTGTTACACGGTTTGAATATAATTTTAAGACAAGAACATGTTGTAAGAGCATGTATGTTGTCTATCTAGCCACATGTATTTGTTGTGATGTTTTTTACATAGGGAAAACCTCGAGGCAATTGAGAGAACGAGTAAGAGATCATGTTTACCATATACGCCTAGGCTCTATGAATAATGCTTTAGCAAAGCATATTAGAAATACCGGACCGGGCCACTACTTCAGTTTCTGTGTGATACAGAGAGTAGAACCTAGTGTTAGAGGGGGTGACATTGATAACTACTTACTGGAATGTGAGCTGAAATGGATTATTAGGATGAGGTCTGACAGATACCCAGGTTTGAATGACAGGGTGCAGTTATACCCTATCTTACGTAAGAGAAGGTTGATGAAGCCTTGAATGTTTCCACTCTCCCTGTTATAGAGCCATTCCCTTAATACATACATGTTTTTGCATAGAATATTTATATGTTAAACCAGTTTGTATACCTTTTGTTCGGTTAGCCTCCTTCCTGTCACATCTAGATTTAGGGCTTCATCTGTAACCCCAGTTCCATAGGTCCTTCATGTTTTTATCTGATGTGTCTGTTAGTGTAGGTTTAGGGTAACCATTAGGTTTTCAGCCTTCCTTTGTGTCCTGACCATTGCTGTAAATAGATTTGACCTGTACCCATATCCGTATATTCGTCTTTATCTCATTTGCCTATGGTTTATTAGGTTTATGATATGTATTTAATAGTTTAAGGGTTTTAAAATATGACTTGTATACCGGGATGCTAGTTAAGAATAGGGTGTGTATATTCAGTATACATATTAGATTTAGCAAGCCCCGTTTTTGATATATGTATCAGTGATGTTTTTTATAAGCACTTTTATGACTTGTATTCACGTACGTTGTTGTTGCGTGATTTTAGGTTTTTGTATTGTTTATATCTGTTGTTTTTAGCAGTGATTTTAGATGCAGCGCTATAAAATGAGCTGTTTAAATAATTAATTATGTATGTAAATTAGGTGTAGTTGTGCTGACCAATTGTGTGCTTTAACAGTTTTATTTAAACATGAAATGAACAATGGTTGCTGTAATAGTTTGAAAAAGCCTTCGGGTGAAAGCGCTCACTGTGCACGAATAAATTTTATGCAGAATTACATTGGTTGCCTGTATCTTTGGGAACTACAAGTCGTGTATTCGTTTAACTTGGACTGTTTGAGGATATACAACAACGAAGCTCTTGCCATTTCGCACCTGCATGATAACTATCATTGTGGTTTTATTTGAACTGTTCCGAGCAGGAGCGTTTATCCCTTGGGTGGTTTGTGTTCTACTATATATATATATATATATATATATATATATATATATATATAAGTCCAGGGGGAGTGGTAGGTGTCCCCCTGCAAAAACAAAATTGTTAAGTTGTTCACTGAAGATAGTTTTAATGAACGGTTTTTGAGGTTTTTTTTCATTCATCGAAATTACCTTTGATGACTCAACAAGAATTTGTATTTGTGCAAGTTCTGCTTATATGAGTATAACTTTGTGCTTATATACCCAACGCTATTATAATAGTTTCCTAACTGTTGAAACACCTGGAAGCCATTATTGTAGACATCTGAGAATTCATCAGAGAAAACTGCTTTATTTCTTTACAGAACATAAACTTCATTCCTGTTACATAGGATGACAACAAAGTTTTATATGAGTGGGTTAGTATTTAATAACCGACTGGACAAAGCACTCCCTTCCTTCCACTCATTCATGAATATTTAAGGGCATGATTTTCCTCTTTTTTTTCATTTCTCCATGATTTTTTTCCTTTCTGTCTGCTGACTGTCAAGTCACCATCTATATCACACTCAGTCCTGTTCATCACCTAGGAGAAAGGAGTTTGTTTCAGGTCCCATAGAGTGAGAAGCATCATCGAGGCAGATAACAGGGAATTGCATGCATTTGCTGGTGTCCTGGCCTTACTTTCAATTGCTATAATTTAGGCATGGTGCTATGATTTTGGTACTCAGATATGCCTTATTTCCTCTGAGATTTACTGATGTTCCACAGCAATTCAGACCTGTTTCTGGGTAAATACATAAACTAAGGCTATGTGATATATAAAGATTCACTACCACTAGCTACATAGCATCTAGTATATAAAGACCATCTATTGTGAAGAAATAAGAAAGTGCTCCTCTTTCAGTCCCTCAGCTGTAATTTTAAATGCAACTCTATTAGTTCATGCTCCACAATCATCAATAGCTACCATCACTAGCTTTGATGGTCAAACCCATATAATTTCACCACCAGTTCATGCCCTTTTAACACCATCCCTGTTGCTCAGCACTGAAAATGTCAGGAGCAGCAACCTGGGTTAGCTGGTGCTACCTTCTGACTCAGGATGGGCACACCCATTCTACCAGAAAGCTCAGTCAAGTACCAGTCTGCTGAATGAAGCACCTAAGCCACTAATAAAACTCAGATTGTCTGGGCCTTAGTCAGGTCTTTATTCAGTTACATAGTGCAGCATGAAAAGCCAGTCTGAATGACTTTTCTCTATGCATACTTCATAAATAGCAGGCAGCTTGAACAGATAACATTTATAGGGATTTCCCTGTTATCTGTCTTTACTCTGAAATGGTAATACTCTTTGTAGTCAATATCCTATATATCTTTGGGGTAATGCTAGACCACCTAGACAACAACATAATTTGTTCATCCATATCTGTTACATTAATAGTAAAGTAAACAGCAAAAGCAACTAATTATGGAAGTACATAGATCTGTAAAGAAGCCAAATGAACACTTCCGGGACTGCAAAACATCAAAGATTTTTGTCAAAATGGATATCATATGTTTTGAAGTGTGTTTATCGAGTGACTACAAAATAAAGTCTGAAAACTTGGAACAAGTAAGTAATAATGCAATGTTTCTATTATGTCAAAAGAAAGAATTATTTTTTTTACAGCATCAGTACATGGTTAGAGCATGGCTTATAATGTGATACATATCTGAATAATGCGCTTTGGTCATGAAGATGACACCAGAATGAGCAATTATGAAGGTACAAGTTTTAATCTTTCTTAAAAATAAAATGTATGTATATATATATATATATATATATATATATATATATATATATATATATATATATATATATATATATATATATATACATTTTATTTATTTATTTATTTATTTATTTATCATTTGTTGACCGGGAAAGTCCGACTAGGTTCCACAGAGCCTGTTTTCAGCGGAGGCCCGGGGAGAAATGCTCCAGATGCATGTCTTTGGAACATGGCTTACAACTTACAACAACTTACATACATATATAGCCTACTTTCTGTCTCCCAACATGGCTTTAGACCTTTCCATAGCACTTCCACTGCTCTTCTCTCCTTCACAGACACTATCAACAAAAATCGCAATAACAACCTATACTCTTCTGCTTTGTTTCTTGACCTCTCTAAAGCCTTTGATATGGTCAACCATCAACTTTTGCTAGACACTTTGAAATCTCTCGCACTTGAACCTTCGGCATTGCACTGATTTGACTCTTATCTGAAAGATAGACAACAAGCAGTCCTTTGGGACAGCCATCTCTCCTCTCAGCTCCCAATCACTATTGGTGTCCCACAAGGATCCATCTTAGGACCGCTTCTCTTCTCCATATTTATAAACAACCTGTCTATTTCAATCCCAACACCCTCATGCATTCAATATGCAGACGATTCAACTCTCATTTATAGGGATTTCCCTGTTATCTGTCTTTACTCTGAAATGGTAATACTCTTTGTAGTCAATATCCTATATATCTTTGGGGTAATGCTAGACCACCTAGACAACAACATAATTTATTCATCCATATCTGTTACATTAATAGTAAAGTAAACAGCAAAAGCAACTAATTATGGAAGTACATAGATCTGTAAAGAAGCCAAATGAACACTTCCGGGACTGCAAAACATCAAAGATTTTTGTCAAAATGGATATCATATGTTTTGAAGTGTGTTTATCGAGTGACTACAAAATAAAGTCTGAAAACTTGGAACAAGTAAGTAATAATGCAATGTTTCTATTATGTCAAAAGAAAGAATTATTTTTTACAGCATCAGTACATGGTTAGAGCATGGCTTATAATGTGATACATATCTGAATAATGCGCTTTGGTCATGAAGATGACACCAGAATGAGCAATTATGAAGGTACAAGTTTTAATCTTTCTTAAAAAATGTATGTATATATATATATATATATATATATATATATATATATATATATATATATATATATATATATATATATATATATATATATTATATATATATATACATTTTATTTATTTATTTATCATTTGTTGACCGAAAGTCCGACTAGGTTCCACAGAGCCTGTTTTCAGCGGAGGCCCGGGGAGAAATGCTCCAGATGCATGTCTTTGGAACATGGCTTACAACTTACAACAACTTACATACATATATAGCCTACTTTCTGTCTCCCAACATGGCTTTAGACCTTTCCATAGCACTTCCACTGCTCTTCTCTCCTTCACAGACACTATCAACAAAAATCGCAATAACAACCTGTACTCTTCTGCTTTGTTTCTTGACCTCTCTAAAGCCTTTGATATGGTCAACCATCAACTTTTGCTAGACACTTTGAAATCTCTCGCACTTGAACCTTCGGCATTGCACTGGTTTGACTCTTATCTGAAAGAAAGACAACAAGCAGTCCTTTGGGACAGCCATCTCTCCTCTCAGCTCCCAATCACTATTGGTGTCCCACAAGGATCCATCTTAGGACCGCTTCTCTTCTCCATATTTATAAACAACCTGTCTATTTCAATCCCAACACCCTCATGCATTCAATATGCAGACGATTCAACTCTCATCTGTTCTGCTGTATCTCCAGCTGAACTTCATTCTTCCACCCAAAAAGTATTTACAGCAGCAGAAAAATGGTTCCAAGATATCTGTCTCCTCCTTAATCCCAAAAAAAACTAAATTATTACTTTTCTCTCCAACCCTTAAATCTGCCCCTCTTTCCTTTTCTATTGTGTCTGCAAATGGCACTATCATTACACCTGATAGTTCCACTAAACTACTAGGTGTTACGATAATCAACTAAACTTTGATTATCACATTGACCTAACTATCAAAACTGTTAATAAAAAGATAGGTGCCCTCTATAGACTTAAGCCCTTTCTAACAGCAACCACCAGGGTGTCTTTAGCCCAAACTCATCTTATCTCTACATTATTATATGCCTCCCCATCTTTTATAAACCTTTCAAAATCTAACCTTCAGAAACTTGCCACAGCCTACCACAGCATTGCCAGGTTTGCCACAGGTTCCCCATTTCTCACACATCATTGTGTTAATCTCAAAAAGCTTGATTGACTTGAACTTCAAAATCTCATTCTCCTACATCAATTAGTTATTACTTATAAAATTCTCCATTACCTTTCTAATACACCCATACTAAATAACCTTGTTGTCCCTTACAGGAATCTTACTTCCCTTCGCTCAGCTAACAAATTACTAGTGGCCACCCTCAAAACACACAATAAAGCTGGGGTCTCCTTGTTTACAAATACCATTGGCTCATACTGGAATAAACTTCCCATAGAACTGACCACTCTAGGCTCATCACAACTTTTCAAAAAACAACTAAGAAACTATTTTAAAACTCGCTGGCTATGCCCTTGCTCGAATCCTGACTGACCTCAGCTTCCAGCTCTTTCCATTGCTCTTCCATATGTCCCTATCACTACCATTACCCCTCCTCTGTAGTTCACCTACCATCCACTTGGATATTACTTTTCCTATAAATTCTACTTCTCTTTATATTACTGCAACCTATCATCTCACCTTGTGTCTAAATCACCCAGCTGATGAAATCTGCTTCTTAAAACTAGTGCCCTGACACAAAATGTTTATCAAAATTGTTAATACTGTAAATAGTTGAATAGAGTCTTGTCTGAGTTACTGCTTTATTTCTTTTTTAATTACGCTTGCAAAGATTTTGAAACAGAAATCCTCACTCTATGTTTAGTTCTGATATATTACTTTTGCACTGTTACTATGCTACTTGGGAATAGTTCTTTACATGCTTATAATTTCTATCTTATTGTGCTATTTTTGTTTATTTTTATCATTATTATTTACTAGTATATAGTGGAGCTTTTCTCCTCGGGCCTCTGCTGAAAATGGACATGTATCCAGCCAGACTAGCCCGGTCAACAAATGTAAAATAAAATAAAATAAAATAAATATATATATGTGGGTCTATTTCAAATAAATGAAAGACCACATTACTGAAAATGAAATCACTGAGAGGACACTGTCAAACACTGACTTTCATGAACGACCAGAATGCCAAATTTCACAGGCTTAGTATCCAGTTGGTCACCATCCAATAACGAAATACACTGTAATACTTCAAATCCCCCCAGGTGGGGGGTTATGCCCCGTGTGCCCCCCACACTGCCCTAACTAAATATACCATCTCTGGAATCACAATACAGTGGCGAAAAAGGCAAATTTACCCTTGTTGGCCACATGGTTACTTACCCTGTGAAATCCTTTGGCATTCCGGTCATTTGTGAAAGTCAGGTTTCAGCGATGTCGTCTCGGTGATATCTTCTTCGTTAATGTGGTCTTTCATTTATTTGAAGTAGACCCATATATATATATATATATATATATATATATATATATATATATATATATAGACAGAGAGAGAGATGCATATATTTTGGTGATTTAAGTTTTTTCAACTTGCACATCTGAGAATTGTAAGTTTGCGAGCCTTATTTTTGCAATACCACAGGATTTACAGTAGTAACTATTATCTGCAAACATGGGAAGAAGCATGAACCTTTTTCATCTTAAAAGTGCTGAAACCACCTTCAGTAATCAATGATTATTAAAGAAAAGTAATGATTTCATTGTATATATTATATATGATTCATTCCTTCTCTATACTTTCAAACAGCTCTAGCAGTAAAAAACTGTACCTTTAGACTGTCAGCAAAATATGTAAGTGAGAGAGAAAATTTAGAAATTTAAGACATGGAGTAATACATAGGCAAATAGAGCAATCAAACAATCACAGGTGTAGCTGACTTATATGGTGCCCAGTGCCACTCCCAGGTCATAGCATCCCTCAAAACTAGTATGAGGAGCAAAGAAAACAAAACAAAAAACCTCCCCCCAAAAAAAACAAAAAAAAAAAGTCTGTTCTCTGATCAGGCACTATTCTCCTAAACATGAGCACCATATGCTAATGCCCTCTGCCCTCATGGCAACAAAAAAGGTCATTTCTATGAGCTTGTACTCCTTCCTTCTAGGAGGATCACCAGGTCCTAATGCACTTTTATTTGTTTCTTTATACTAACATCAGCTGCACTCCACTGTGCTAAGCACACCACTATGGTACTTGTAGCTAGACAGTTGTTACTGTGTACTGAAGTTCCTTAAGTCTTTACTGCAAAAGTCCTTCTTCTTTCATTTTGTGGATGACAATTTCTAGTCTGTTCCAGGCCGTACTTGTTTGCATTGACCTGCACAGACTTGTTACCAGCTGCAGTAGTTTACACACTGTTTTTTCCTACAAATCCTTTCCTCTGCCTCCCACCCCACTCGAGTTCATTTTAAAATAAAACAGCACTTCAATATGTTGAGGAAAAGGAGGGAAGGTTAAATCTTTTTTTTTTAAATATGATGTTATTGATCTAAATTTTGGGTTGATCCTGGATCATTTTAAGCCTAGCCAACTTTCCTCAAAGGCAAAAATCAAATCCTGTGTCTTGTGTTTTTGAGTTAAACACTTTAATTATTATGCCAACTCCTCCCCTCTTTTTCTATGTTTGTTGTTTATTTAATAACTGATGCGATGCCCCTGCCCTGGCCCAGCAATCAAGGAGCCTCAGTCCTCACCACTAACACCAGATAGGGCATCTCATATATGAGGAAAGCATAACAAATACACACAGTAAAGTGCAATTTCCCTTAATAGCACAAAGAGATCACTGTCAGTCTGGGGCTAGTCACTCCCTTGCTCCCCAGGTCCCCAATAAGACTCCCCACTGGCACAGCTATAGGGTCCAGATCTCAGCCTAGTTGAAAAGCTAAAATCTCCAGCACCCTCTCTGGCCCACCAGTGCTTCGTCTCCCTGCCCAAATAGCTGACACACACATACTTTGAGGTAAGAGTTTACACAACCACACAGACACTTCTGGGGAAGGCTGGCACAGTTTCTCCAGCTGTGCCCCTTTCTCCCAGACTATACGGTAGTACCAGCGGCCACCACCCACTAATACTTATCAGCTACTCAACGGCCCTTAGAAGGGTGTCTAATTATTACTGTGCAATATTATTATTCAATTGGTAAGTGTGACTAATCAGTCAAGGCTTATTAGAGTGGCTTTGTACAGTAATCACTATAAATATGCAATGTACTCTAGAGCTTAAATTATCTCTACACAAACCAGCCACAGTTAAAAGGTTTTAGAATATTTAATAATAAATAATTAAAACCACAAGACAATACTTTCTACTACACAGTCAGTGCTAGTCAAGAGTTCAGAGATCACACAGAAATACTTAAATAAATCAGTAGTACAGTTCTGACATCACAGAAAAACACTTAGTCCATTCTTTATAGTTCCTAGCTAATCTAAAAGAAAACACAAGTCTAAGATAACTTACTTAAGACAACAGGCAGAGTGCTGAGTTGTTTGTTCAAACAAAAATGCTTAATGCCTTCTGATTCTCTCTGTTTAAATTGATATTGCAGTTCTGATAAACATTACATCATCTTTTACACTTTCCTGGTGCTCCCAGGCTACACATTAACTACATTTACATTCTTAACATCTCCCTTTTGTTATCTTGCAGCTGGTCAGGAACAGAGCAATAAAAATACATTTGCATATTTAAATCTAGCGATTTAATTCTTGGTTAAAACAATAGAAAGAATTTCTTCAGAGAGACTTTTCGGCACCACTGTCCACTTCAAAGGGTCACCACATGCTTTTACTGGGTCAGTAGAGAGCACTGTTGCCACATTTTTGTAACAGCATTTCTTTACATTTAAGACAACAACCCTATAGTTTTACATTGATATTTACAAATGATAGAATTATCTGCACAATTCTATCTGGCTAGGCTGGTAGCCTTCACCCACCTCTACCAGTTGTCACATTTCTCTCCCCACCCCCCGGAGAACTCAAGCTAGTTTTTCAAGTGACCCTTGAGAAATGCTGCTTGAGAGGGTTAGGTCTATCTGAGTAAACCTCACCCCATTCCCTGTCTTGAGAGCCCATCTGCATTGGCATTGCTAATCCCACTGCAGTGCTGCACTGACATATATGCTTGCAACCCCAGGCTCCAGCTTAGCAACTTGGCATTTTGCTGACTGGCTCTGTTTAACCATGTTAGAGGGTTGTGATCTGTCATAACAGTTAATTTCCTTCCATACAGATAAGGCTGAAGTTTCAGCAGTGCCCACACTATGGCTAGACATTCCTTTTCCACAGCTGCATAGCATCTCTCCCTGGGTTGGAGCCTATGACTGAGATAAACCACTGGGTGCTCTTCTCTTCTGAAGAAATCTGGCTAAGTACAGCCCCCACCCCATGGTCTAAAGCATTCACCTGTACAGCAAATTATTTGCTGTAATCTGGACTGGCTAACACAAGGGGTCCTCCCAAAGCTTCTTTAAGCTTCTGGAATGCCTGCTCACATGCTGGGGTCCACACTAACTTATCTGACCTGTTCTTCCTTGTCACGTCTGTGAGGGGAGCAGCTATGGTACTATAACTGGTGACGAACTTTCTGTAGTACCCTGCTGTCCCTAAAAATGCCCTCACCTGGTTTTTACTAACAGATGCAGGCCATGCCTGAATGGCTTCCACTTTGGCAGGTTCTGGCTTTATCTTACCACTCCCCACTCTATGTCCTAAATAGGAGACCTCTGCCATACCCACCTGACATTTGCTCGGCTTAATGGTCAACCCTGCCCTCTGTAGTCTGCCCAGCACCTCCCGGGTTGGGAGGGTGGCGTAATGGTTAAGGTGTTTGCCTTACAAACACAAGGTGCAGGGTTTGAGTCTCACAAGGGATAATTGGCTAGGCTTAAAATGGCTTGCAAGGGCAGTTAGCTTAGTACAAATCTATGTTGGGAGGGTGGCCAAATGGTTAAAGTGTTTGCCTTACAAACACAAGGTGCAGGGTTTGAGTCTCACAAGGGATAATTGGCTAGGCTTAAAATGGCTCGGAAGGGCAGTTAGCTTAGTACTAACCTATGAACCTATGAACCTATAACCTATGATATGATAAAGGTGCTCTGGCCAGGAATGGCTGTAGATGGCAATATCATCCAGGTAAGCAAGGGCAAACCCTCCTGCTCCTGCTAGGATATGATCTACCAGCCTCTGGAAAGTTGCTGGGGCATTCTTCATCCCAAAGGGCAACTTTGTGAACTCATACAAGCCAAAAGGAGTCACAAAGGCTGACTTCTCTCTAGCACTGGGAGTCAAGGGCACCTGCCAGTAACCCTTGGTAAGATCAATGGCTGTAAGATACTTAGCCCCACCCAGCTGCTCTACGGCCTCATCTGTCCTAGGCATGGAGTAAGCATCCGACTCTGTGTGGCTATTTAATTTACTATAGTCCACACAGAATCTGGTGCTGCCATCCTTCTTTGGCACCAGCACCACTGGGTTGGCCAGGGACTGTTGGACTCTTGAATCACCCCTAGTTCCAACATCTCCTGTACCTCTGCCCTCAGAGTCTGTTTGACTCTCACAGGCACCCTATAAGGGTTCATAGGTTCATAGGTAGGTACTAGGCTATTGGCCCTAGGGCCTATACAAGCCCAGCCAAAAATGTACCCTGGCTTTTGCCACCCAAGAAAATTATTTTCCTGTGCCACTGTTGAGCAGAGCCACAGAAGTGATCCCTGGGGCGAATTTCCTATTTCCCATCCAATCATCAAGATTTTTCTTGAAGAGTACTAATGAGGAGCTTTGTTTGATATAGATAGGTAATTTATTCCAGAGTATGGGAAGTCTCTGGGACAGGAATCTATCCCTCCAGCATGTTCTGTTTATTGTGATGACAAGGTTTAGGTCCCTAGAGCATGTAGCTTGGAGGGATTGGGACTTCTTTAAGTGGAGCATGTGCAACAGCTCTGGGTTTGACATAGCTTTGTATGTTAGGCCTGGAGCCTGCCTTCTAGGCCTTTGGGGTCCTGTGTCCACCTGGTGCTGCAAAAGGGGGGTGCACTCTGGTTTCCCAGTGAACATGTCCCCAAATTCCTGCAACACTGCTTGGATCTCTCTAACCTGGGTAGGATAGCTGCTGGGATATTGCTACCCCTCCCACTGAGGTGTCAGCCTGAGCCTCACTGAAGAGATCAGTCCCCAGATCTCCCTCAGACTCCTCCTGTAATCCACTGCAAATGCTCAGCACAACGGCCTCCCTATCATGGTAAGGTTTCATCATGTTAACATGGTAAAATTTGTGCCCCTGTCTTCTGCCAAGCAGTTCCACCATGTAGTTAACATTACTTACCTTTCTTACCACCTTGTAGGGTCCCTCCCCAGCTGCTTGCAGCTTGTTGTATCTGACAGGAATGAGAACCATTACCTGCTGCCCCACATCATACTCTCTAGCTTGAGCATTCCTATCATACCACACCTTTTTCTGTTGTTAGGCTTCTGCCAGGTTCTCCTGGGCTAAGCCCATGAGTTCCCTGAGCCATGTCCTGAGGTTTAGGATGTATACCACAACAGACTCCTTGTGAGACTTGCACTCACCTTCCCATTCATCTCAAATTAAATCTAGAGGTCTCCTCACCTTATGCCCATACAGCAACTCAAAGGGTGAAAAACCTGTGAATTCCACTCCCTCTTAAACTGATCTGCAAATGCCCGTAGCATGGAATTGATTGTAGAGTTTAACCTCTCAACAAGACCATTAGTCTGGGGATGGTAGGGGGTGGTCTTCATGTGCTTCATCCCACAGGACTTCCACAGACAAGCCAGCAGGTCTGACATGAAATTGGCATCTCAAGTCAGTCAGTATTTCATTTGGAAAACCTACCCTGCTGAAAATCTCTAACAAAGCATTTGCCACCTTTTCTGCCTCAATGGAAGACAAAGCCACTGCCTCAGGGTATCATGTAGCATAATCCACTACCACTGGGATATACTTTTTCCCTGTGGAACTTGAGGTACTCAGAGGATACACAATATCCATAGCTACCCTCTGAAATGGCTTGTCTCCTGCCTTGCCTACCTTTTGGCACTGCTCACAGGTCCTGCCGTACCCTGGAATGTCACTGGGGCATTCTTCATCTCTGGAAATTCCAAGCCAGTAGAAGTTCTGCATAATATGCCTCTTTGTACGTTTTATGCCCATATGACCTGCAAAGGGAATATCATGGGCTATGGCTAGAAGCGCCAGACAGTAGGCTCTAGGCACTACCAACTTCTGTACTCTCTCACCTTCTAGCCCTCCCTCAGGGGTCCACTCTCTGCATAGTAACCCTTTGTACCAGTATACAGATTCCCCCTTTCCTTGAGAATCCGGTGCCTCCCTAGCTACCTGCCTCAGGTCTTGCAATGTAGGGTCTGAGAGCTGAGCCTGTCTCAGCTCTCTCCTTGTAACCCTTCCCAGCTTCCCTTCTACAGGAAGTCTGGCATCCTCTGACAGTGATGCCTCACTGTCAGCCTGGGTACTACTACTCACCTCTACCTTTGCAGTCACTCTGTCCAAGGGACCATCAGTACCCACAAGCAGCTGTGGTTCACCTTCAGTCTCACTGCTACAGAGTAGCTCACTCCCTGAAGTAACCACCTCACCAGTTCTGGCTGCAAGTATGCAATCTGTCTGGGTCTCCCCCAGGCTACCAGACCCACATGGTTATCTCCAAGCCTGACAGCATGTAACTGCACAAGCACAGGGTACTGCACTATCAAAATCATTCCCTATCAGGACATCTGCAGATATATCCTCAAACACACCTACTTGCTGGATTCCTTTTCCACCCTCCCAGTCAAGGTGAACCCTAGCCAAAGGTATTTGGAATGGGATCCCTCCTAAAGCTCTGATTGGAGTAGACTGCCCAGGCAAGTAGTACTCCTCTATAACCATTGCAGGCTTAACAATGGTTATATCAGAGGCTGTGTCTCTCTTGGCAATGGCCTCTTTGCCATTCACTACAATTGGATATAGCCTCTGGTGGTAGTTTGGTGCTCTAGAAGTCCCAAGACAACTTACTATTGGCATTCTGTCTTTCCCACTTACTAGCTCCCTCACCTTTGGTTCCCCACCTTGCCTCCTTGGACACCTGTATGCTACATGGCACCACTGGTTGCCTTTAAAACATTTAACCCTAGCTCCTGGAGGTGTACCTGAACTAGTGGCTTCCCCTGCTACTTGCAGATTCTGTTGGGGCAGTCTGTGCTGCCCACCATGGTTTCCTTTAGACCCATGAACAGTACCGGGGGTCCTGTTCCTGTGCAGGGCTGCCCTGCTTGCCAGGTATAGGTCTCCCTTCTTCCACAACTCATCTGAAGTAGCGCATTGCATATCAGCTAACCAGATCCTCATATTCTCAGGCAAAGTGCTTAGAGCTTGTTCCCTCACCCAAATGTCTGCCAGCCCTTCAAAAGTGGTGACCTGACATCCACTCACCCACATATGGAAATAAGTGCTCAATTCAGCAACATATTCACACACACTTTCATCTGACTTGCATCTACACTCACAACATGTTTTCCTATACATTTCAGGTGTTAGCGTAAACAATTCTAAAAGACATTTCTTAACAGCAGTATAATCAAAACATGCAATGTCAGACATTTTGGACAGAACAGTTACAGCTTTACCATGGAGTAAGGGGGTCAGGAACCATACCCAGGGCACTTGGTCAACTCCATACTGTTTACATACCCTCTCAAACATATGAATGAAACTATCAAAATTATCCCCCTCTTTAAACTGCGGAAGAAATTTACTGACCTTTTGTGCTTCTGGGGTCCAGTTACTCACTTCCCCATTACCTCAATGATTCTGGCAAAGAGTCAGCATCTCCTTCTCATGCTGCCTCTGCCTCTCTTGTTCTTCAGCTTGCAGACATAACAGTTTCTCATTCTCCTCAGCCTGCAAATGTTGCAGTCTCTCATTTGCTTCTAATTCCACATGCCTGGGCTGCAACTCAAGTCTCTTTAGTGCCGGCTGGATTTTTAAGTCCACTACAGAAAGGTTGAGCTGTCTGTTCTCTGAAGGAATTATATCTACACTGCCAGTCTGATTGTCCTCCTGTTTGCTGTTTTCTGATGCAACTGTAACCAAGGCTGCAATCAGGTCTGCTTTAGTCAGTTTTCCATGCACCAGTCCCCTAGCCTGGAGCATCTCCGCCATTTGGCTCCTTGTCAGCTTTCCATAGTCCTCTGCTGACATGTTGCCTGCTCACCCTGGCTAACTAAGCTAACAAAAGAAATAAAACAATTGTGATCTGAACTCTGAGTATTCACTGTGTGGCTGTTTTAGAGTAGAAAACACCTTCAAAGCTCACTGTACACAAGCTACAGGATTCACTCTACCCACACCACTACACGCCAATTAGTATTTTCCAACTAATTAATATGTGATGTGGATATCCCACCGCTGCCAAACACAAATGTGATGCCCATGCCCTGGCCCAGCAATCAGGGAGCCTCAATCCTCACTACTAACACCAGAGAGGGCATCTCATATATGAGGAAAGGATAACAAATACACACAGTAAAGTGCAATTTCCCTTAAGAGCACACAGAAATCACAGTCAGTCCAGGGCTGGTTGCTCCCTTGCTCCCCAGGTCCCCAATAAGACTCCCCACTGGCACAGATTTAGTGTCTAGATCTCAGCCTAGTGGGCAAGCTAAAATCTCCAGCACCCTCTCTGGCCCACCAGTGCTTCATGTCCCTGCCCAAGTAGCTGACACACACACACTTTGAGTTAAGAGTTTACACAACCACACAGACACTTCTGGGGAAGGCTGGCACAGTTTCTCCAGCTGTGCCCCTTTCTCCCAGACTATATGGTACCAGCTGCCATCGCCCACTAATACTTATCAGCTACTCAAAGGCCCTTAAAAGGGTGTCCAATTATTACTGCGCACTATTATTATCCAATTGGTAAGTGTGACTAATCAGTCAAGGGTTATTAGAGTGGCTTTGTACAGTAATCACTATAAATCTGCAATGTACTCTAGAGCTTAAATTATCTCTACACAAACCAGCCACAGTTAAAAGGTTTTAAAATATTTAATAATAAATAATTAAAACCACAAGACAATACTTTCTACTACACAGTCAGTGCTAGTCAAGAGTTCAGAGATCACACAGAAATACTTAAATAAATCAGTAGTACAGTTCTGACATCACAGAAAAACACTTAGTCTAATCTTTATAGTTCCTAGCTAATCTAAAAGAAAACACAAGTCTAAGATAACTTAAGACAACAGGCAAAATGCTGAGTTGGATGTTCAGACAAAAATGTTTAATGCCTTCTGATTCTCTCTGTTTAAATTGCTATTGCAGTTCTGATAAACATTACATCATCTTTTACACTTTCCTAGTGTTCCCAGGCTACACATTAACTACATTTACATTCTTAACATCTCCCTTTTATCGTGCAGCTGGTCAGGAACAGAGCAATAAAAATACATTTGCATGTTTAAATCTAGCAATTTAAATCTTGGTTAAAACAATAGAAAGAATTTCTTCATTGAGACTTTTTGGCACCACTGTCCACTTCAAAGGGTCACCACATGCTTTTACTGGGTCAGTAGAGAGCACTGTTGTCACATTTTTGTAACAGCATTTCTTTATATTTAAGACAACAAGCCTGTAGTTTTACATTGATATTTATAAATGATAGAATTACCTGCACAATTCTATCTGGCTAGGCTGGCAGACTTTACCCATCTCTACCGGTCTTCACAATTGAGCTTTGTTTTAAGCTCAACATTTGGTTTAATGGATGCTGGCATGTAATGGATTGTTGTGTGCTAATGTTCTAACAATGAAAAGTATTCAAAAAATAGTACTGGGCAGAGACAGCAGACTGCCTCCCTTTCTATTACAAGACATACAGCACTTGGCATCCTAAGGCAGTGAAATAACTGTTTCATGTTCACTGTAAATTAACTCTTCCTTACTCTAGCAGATTCTGTCTGCAAGAGTGCAAACGCATAAACTTGTAAGTAGGTCTCTCAAAATCTCATCCATGCAGTGAGCATCAAACCCTTCTCTCACATGAATGAAACATGCTGATACTGAGAACACTAAACGTAGGTATATCGATACCATAAAATAATTGGGTCTTTATTATTTCTTCGACAGCTTAGGTTGTTGAATGCACAATGATCGACACCTAAGCGTTGAAGTTTCAAAATTGCTAACGGCCATATAAGCTTGGTTGTTTTTGGGGATTTGCCCTTTCCCCAATGTAGAGCGATCTCAGAGTTGGTATATTTAGTTGTGGGGTGGGGGGCACAGCCTCCCTACATCGGGGTATGGGGGGGCAAACCCCCCCACTATATTTAAGTTGAAAAGTTAATTTTTTTTATGGATGGCCTAGCGAATCCTTTCCCGAAGAAAGAATTTGCTTATATGGCTGTTCGCGATTTTGAAACTTCGACGCTTAGGTGTTGATCATTGAGCATTCAACAATCTAAGCTGTCAAAAAATTAATATAGACCTAAATAATCACTACCAAAGCCTCCTAAAAATCTTAAGTGTAGGCAGCAACAAAACCCATCTAATACAGGTTCTATATGTACCCCCTCATCAAGTTATCAACAATATAATGCCCCAGTGTCTAATAAGAACACATCAGCTTCTCAAAACATACTAAGTAATTGGTAGATCCATTCTTAGACACACTGAGTCTATGATCACTAGTCTGAACAAGAACATGATTACAATTAGCTGTCCCTTGGAACCAGGATTGCTGACATATCAAAGTCTCTCAGAACCTTCTAGACCAGTTAGTACATCTATGATATGATCTTAGACAAAGTCAAAGGGAACAATCTCACAAAAGCTCATGAAAAACATGCAAAAGGACTTGCTTGACTATGCTATGCATGCTTCAGTCAAGGATAAGCCTCTGGTTTTAAGTCGTATCCTCCCCTCCCCGTAGCTAGACTGATGCCTAGATTAAAGGAAAAGATAATTGTATTCAACAATTGGATAAGTATTTAGTATCATTACATGGGGGTCCAGTATGTATCTCCCTTGGATAATCAACAATCTTACTGGCTTTGTAAAGGATGATCTGCACCTCTCATTCAAGGACTTCTGCTTACCAAAGCCTTACTGCCTCCACCATGCCTTTTTAGACAGAGTTCATCTAATGAACATACAGGCCTAACTAATAAAATCAAATCATAAATTGGAGATCAAGGTGGACCTTCTTTTCAATGCCAGAACTTTAAATTACCCAGTTTGGAGGCACTTCTGCATCTGGAATGAATTTATACTTACATAATCACTGAAACATGATTCAAGTCTAATGATAACAATACATCCATGCCAGAGTTCTGTGCCTATCCCATTTTCAAGCCAACTTGTAATAATGGAAGTATCACAGTGTTTGTCAGGATTTAATCCCTTTCAAAGTGATACTCTTTGATCACTCCTCTCCCCTCCAAGTGAATGTATCAAATGCCAATTCACATTAGGTCAGTCAGAATTTCAACTTATAGCTTCTTAATGACCCTCTTGGATGGTATCACCAGATCTTGACAACTTCCTGACATTCCTTGAAAATATCCCTATGAGAAAGGGTTCTTTAATCTTTGGTTACTTCAACTAATTCCTCTTCAGACTGGATTACTAAGTGTGACTTTTCATAACAGTTATGCACAATGCTTCTTGGACTGGATAAATGAGAATGCACTGGATGTGTAGATTTAGGATATGCAGTCTGCTATGTTGAAGATCTTTATGCTCATTTCAATGAAAGCATTAACTGATTAGTCTTTAACATAACCATATACAGCATCAAATTCAAAAAAAACCCAGCTGGCAGTATGTAGACATTACCACATTATATAACAGAAGGAAAAAAACTGCTTTGATTACTGTGTAAAGCAAGAACTTCCCATCACAAAGAGAATATAAAATGCCTTACCAAGAAACTGAATACAGTTATAAAGTCTAGCAAATCACCTATGAATATAGACTATCTTCTGAGGCTAATTAAAATTATAAATCCTTTTTTAGCTACATTAAAAAACTAGGAAATAATTCACATCATTGCTGCAAGCTTATCTTTAATGGATTCAAATCCAAAATATATTGCTGCCATTCTAGTGAATACTTTGCTGCAAATTATTCTCTGAAAACTATTATCCACAATCCAGACATCCCTGAGTTACTCCCCCCACAACATTTTTAAGGATCATAAAGTACTCTCCAAGATGAAAAGCACCTCTTCAATTGGCTCTGACAACATAGCAGGTTGTCAAATAAATTGTGTCAAGCAGGTTCTTGCTGATCCAGTCCTTAAATTGTTTCAACCTAAATCTTGTCACAGGACATATTCCTGATGATGGTAATATCCCTCCATAAAGGTGTCCCACCACTGACCTGTGAAACTGTGACCAATTAGCTTTACTAGTCTTGTCTGTAAAGCCATGAAATGCATCATCACTGATTTCATTAACAGGACATTAAAGCTTTGATCAGGCTCAACCTGCAACAATTTAGATTTGTTAAGAGCAGGTCATGTCTGTTAAATCTTGAATGCTTCTTTGAAAAGATTATGCCAGCCATGTGCATTTGACCCCATGGCACCTGATGGAGTCATGAGTGTTAATAAGCTAGTGCCTTAAACATCGATCCTTAAGATAAGGTAAGATAGATTGCAAACTGGCTCAAGGATACATGTTGTCAGGGTCAGTGGTGCCTCCTCAGTTAGAAAAAGAGTGGCCGGTAGTGTTCGGCAGTGTCCTGTACTTGGGTTCCTTCCTTTTATCATTCATTTCTTTCAGCTAAATACTGACAAAAAGGATCTCTGGCTTTCTAAGTTTGCTGATGATTGTTAGCTGTGTGTAGTTGTTAAATCAGCAAATACTATTGCAACCCTTCAAACACAACTAATGCATCTTAACTTCTGATGCACCAAAAAAAAAAAAAAAAGCACTCAGATGTAATGCTAAAAAATGCAGTATCATCTCCTTTGGAAATCAACAGATTCCTACTACCTAGTGTATCAGTAGCAACCCACTGTCCAGTGAGTCTGTGGTCAGGGATTTGGAAACCTGACATGATGGCACTGTCTCCTTTGGGCACTTGTAATGAGAAAATATTTCTATATCTCACAATTAATTTCAAAGGCCATCTCATCTAAAACCAAGAAAGTTACTGTCCCCCTGCTAGTACTGTGCCCTGATTATACCCATTGCAGAATATAATGCAATTTTTGGCATGTATCTCATTAGACATGTCAAACAAAAACCTCAAAAAACATAAAGGTTCTTAAAAATATATCAGGCCTCAAAAATCTGAGTTATCTGAAAAGGCTTCAATTACTATCCCTCTAATCCATAGGATGGTGTTTGCTAGAACTTATAGTTTCTCTTCCAAGTTAACATAGATTATGTACAACTAAATATGACAACAGTTTACATTCAGACATTCAGACAATGAGTCTAATGGACTTATTAGAATTGTTGGGAAGTGGGCGGGGGGGGGGGGTAATAATTGCAGGATTCCTTAATTAGCTGCCTTTGTGAGCCATTTTAAGCCGAGCAAATTTCACATTGAAAAGTGAAAATTAAACCCTGTACCTTGTGTCTTTGAGGTAAACACATTAACCATTATACTAACCCCGACAGACATAATTTCAATTTCAGTACAATAACTAACACTGAGAGTGGAATCTCAGCTGAAGTTGATAAGTTGACTAATTCTAATTTGTGTACTGATGTTACATCAAGGATGTCAGGTAATTGTGCTACCATGTTTAATAAGAGACTGTGGAGTGAAACTGAAGTTTCTGAGATTCACAGTTAGTCTCGATATAGTCTAAAAAAGAAGAAAAGAAGGGTAATGGGAGGTTCTTTGACAAACAATTCTTATATACGTTTATACAGCCATAATTCTAGGTTTAACCAAGACAGAAGAATGGGAATATGAATAAGTCGCTCAGTGTTGTGTTTGATAAATGTAGTCCCTATAATTCAAAGAAATCTAGTCGCAGTGCCATATATGAAAGGTTGTAATATGAGTGATGTAAGGGACAGTAGAAACATTATATGAAGTAGCGCTCATTTGTTTGGTGCAATCATTGTTATAGCCAGTACTAACAATGGCATTAATACAAGTTAAAATTGTTTGAAAAGGCTGTGACAGAAATCTTCAAACTAAGTAAGATGTATGACTTCCAGTTGGTGTTTTGTGATGGTATTCCTGTGTAAGATGTGGTATATGATTTACTAGTAGAGTGACAAAAAACTTGCCATACTGACTCAGAGTTAGGCAGCTCCAATCACTTATGTGTTATTGTCATTAAATGCTTCCAAAGGATAGTAAAAAAGCATCTGTCAGAAGCTCTGCCACTGATCTTTGACCCTTTACAGTTTGCCTATTAGCCAAACAGATCCACTGGGGATGCCATTCCAGTGGCCCTTTACCACTTTCTGGAACACCTTGAAGAGAGGAGCAAATATATCAGGCTGTTGTTCATTGACTTTAGCTTGGCATTCAACACAGTGGTTCCGATGCAACTCATAGGCAAATTAATTAACCTTGGCATCAACAAGAGTCTCTGCAACTGGATCCTTGACTTCTTGATTGGAAGACCACAGAAGACATGTGCTGGTAACAACACATCAGGTATCATTACACTCAACACTGGTGTGCCTCAAGAGTGTGTACTTATTCCTCTACTATTCACCATCCTTACCCACAACTGCTCTGCAAAAATTCCCAGTAACCATATAATCAAATTCACAGACAATACCATTGTAGTGGATCTCATAAGGGATAATGGCGAGAGGGAATACAGGAATGAAATCAGCTCTCTAATCAAATGGTGCGAGAATAACAACTCGGATCTGAATGTCAACAAAATTAAAGAAATTATCATTGACTTCAGAAAAAGGCCAACCATTCACTCACCCCTTGCGACCAATGGTGAGGTGGTAGAGAGAGTTCAATCTCCAAAGTTCCTGTGGATACACATCTCAGAAGACCTCTCTTGGTCGGTGAACACAGGCCAGATTATTAAAAAAGCTCACTAATGCCTGCACTTCCTGAGAAGTCTCAAAAAAGGAAAGCTTCCTCTGACTGTTCTATCCACTTTTATAGAGGAGATATTGAAAGTATTCTCACTTACAACTTTACTGTGGTATGGAAACAGTACTATGGCAGACAGGAAGAAGTTTCAAAGAGCGGTGAGGATTGTGGAGAAGATAATGGGCACAAATCGTCCAACCATGCAAGAACTTCTTACAAGAAGCATAAAGAGAGCATACATAATACTTAGAGACACATCACATCCAGCATTTGGCTGGTTTGCTAGACTTTCATCTGGCAAGAGGTACCGCAGCATCTGCCATAAAACCTTCTGGCTCTTGAACAGCTTCTATCCAACAGTAATAAGGCTCATAAATTCTGACATCAACTTGGATGTCTCCTACCTCCAAACTTGATCTCACTAGTAATATTTTACTGAAAGTGCAACATTATTTAATTCACTATAGTTAATATATATATTCTTACAGAAGTGCAATATCTTTCTCTTAAAAGTGCAATTGCAATAATTCCTCATGTGCAATATTAATGATCTGGTTTTTCTTCTACTTTTCTGTGTACAGTATTATTTGTTCATATGTTTAGGTTTATATGTATGGGTAGTCTTACCTGACTTGAAGTAGGTTATAAGGAGTATTTTTATGTGTATTAGTCATTAGAATAGTTGTGTACATATCATGTCTTATTCTATTTATACTTACATTGCCTCTGTACTCTGATGACAAGCCAATACCCGAAATTCCATTTAGGTTGCACTTGTGTTTCCTAAATGAACATAAAGTTTTCTTTGGCTCTTTGAATCTTCGAATTTTTGAGATAAGGTGGCCATCTCCATTATTATCTGACTCTGTGTCTACTATTACCAAGAATTTCTACAAAACTGACTTTGGAGCAGTAAATGCAGCTATAGGGGCCTGGAAGTGGGAATGGGTATTTAGGGGTCAACCAATCCAGGATTTTGGACATAATTTTACAGATATATAAACAATTAGATGGATTATTTTGTTCCTAAAAGATTTAATTCTAATAAAATATTTAGAAAATGACTTTGAAGAAATGTTATTTTTTTCTAGATTTAATAATAGAAAAAGGAAGTTATGGAAAAATTACAGAACTCATCCAACAATACTAAATAAGTTATGTTATAATAAATGGAAGGAGTTATTTCAGAACAAAATCATTAACCTGGCAAACAATTT